>NC_090291.1:55635963-55935963 GCF_037392515.1 Haliotis asinina | reverse complement strand
TTTCTTCTGCCGGCATTGAGCTGGAAAACATAGCTCCCTACCGTCTTCTTCCTTCTCCTCCTTGGCAGTTGGTTAGGCCACAAGTTGACCGAACATTAACTACATTTAAACAATCAGAAACTAATGAATTACAGTATAAACAAGAATATAATCAATTAAAACAGAAATACAGCAATTATAAATCCATATTTACAGATGGATCGAAGGACGATGGCGCAGTGGCTTGTACCACTGTCATTGGATCCAGAACATTATCTTCTAGAATTCCATATAATAGCTCTAATTTCACTGCAGAAGCAAACGCCATATTAACGTCTCTTAAATACATTCAAAGACACCCTAAACAGAAACAGTATATAATCTATTCCAACTCTCTTTCTTGCACTTTTAATAGAAATTATTGAACTGTATAATGATCTTGCTACTGGCCAGTATGACATTGTCTTTTGTTGGCTACCAAGCCATGTAGGTATTTCTGGTAACATGATGGCCGATCTTGCTGCCAAGGCGGCACTCAACAAATCTGTGACACCACTTCTTATTCCACACTCTGATTGCAAAGCTAGCATTAGAACTTACATCCGCGATCTGATGCAGAAGAAGTGGGACACCCAAGTAGGTTTAAATAAACTACATGAGATAAAACCGTATATTGGTTACACCTACTTGGGTTGTCAGTCCAGATTTGAGGAGGTCATTATGCGACGATGTCGTATTGGCCATACGAGGTATACTCACGATTCTCTATTAAAAGGTGAAGATCCTCCATTTTGTATCCTTGTGATGAAAGAATCACAGTCAAGCATGTCCTGCTTGAATGTGTTGAATATTCCATCACAAGGGGTAAATATTTTAATTCACGAACTTTCAAGGATCTTTTTAATAATGTTAGCGCTCATTTAATTATCCATTTTAAAAAAGAATTAGATTTGCTAAATGAATTGTAAATAGATAAATATTTTATACTTGGAAGTTTGAATTAGACTTAGAGTGTTAGTGGTTGTATCCTCAAGGGGGGTTAAAGTACTGTAAAAGTATTGTCCTCCTGAGAGGGTACGTAAGTCCCAAAACATTTGAAGTCAAATTTGATCTTCCCTCTTTTTTAGACGTAGTATATCTGTTATTTTAATTTGTGGCTAGTCTTGCATACAATCACCTGCAGCTCAGGGGATGGTATAAATCCAGCTAGGGACCATGCAGGCAGCAGAAGTACTGTACGTCCCCATGGCCCCTAGTGTGGTGATCTACTTTCAGTTGTTGGTGATTTATATAGCCTGTTTTTATATTGTATTGTCTGAATAGGGATATTAGTTTAAACTTTTCACGCTAGTTTTATTTCTTATTGTGATAATCTAGTTGTTGTACTGTCATTTGTCGACAGGTTTTTCTCATATACATAGATTCCTTTTTTAAGAATGCTCTCGTCACGATATGGCTGCAATCCTGCCAAGGTGACGTTAAATATTAACTCACTCACTCACACACTAGATTTTGTCTCGCTTGTATTGAATTTGTAACCAGTATTGTGACTATTGACCTGTGACTTTGTATACCTTGCTCTCGTTGCATAATAATACAACATAATACAATAGAGCCACAATAAACTCGGTACACCTTGTGGTTGCAAGAGTTGTATACAGGGAGTTTATATTGAAATATTATGTGCTGTTGAGATTGAAATCTAGTGATCGGGGAAAAATACCAGCGCCTTGGGCATGCACTAGTGCGTGGATATGTGTGCTATATAAACATCCAATATATCTATCCAGTCTAACATTTATGACTTGTCTTTGTTCTGTTTTGCTGGATCACAAGGGGATTTCTTACATCGTTTGTCACAGTAAATTCTTAACCGTAACAACTTGTTCCAAGCGTTTATTTCTGCTGCTGGCATTGATCTTGAAACTATAGCGCCTTCCCGTCTGCTTTCGTCCCCTCCTTGGAAATTAGTAAGACCACAGGTATACCTAACACTGACAACTTGACACTATTGAATTAAATAGACAAGAATTTATCCAATTAAAAAACAAATGTCATACATACAAATCCTTATGTACAGATGGATGGTAGCGCGGTGGCTTGTCTCACTGTCCTTGGATCCAAAAAACTATCATCTAGATTACCGGAGAGCAAGAAGCAAAAGCCATATTAACTGCTCATCAATATTCAAAATCACCCAAACCATAAACAATCTTTCCTGACTCTCATTCTTGTCTGGAGGCGGTTAAGAATATATCTTGCTAACATCCACTTTTAATTGAAAATATTGAATTGTGCAATGATCTTGCTACTGACTAATACGACATTGTGATGTGTTGGTTACCCAGCCGCTATGGGAACACATTGGGTGATTTTGCTGCTTAAGCAGTGCTCAACTAATCTGTGACCCCGCTTCTTATTCCATACTCTGATTTTAAAGCTACAATTTGATCTTATATTCGTGATCTGGTGTAGATGAAGTGGGAAACCCAAGTAGGCGTCAAAAGGTTACATGCAATAAAAGACTACATCGGGTACATCTACTTGCGTTGTCAGTCCAGATTTGAAGAGGTCATTATTCCATGATGCCTTATCGGCCAAACAAGATATACTCATGAATACCTAATGAAAGGAGAGGATCCTCCATTTTGCGTCCCTTATGATGACAGAATTACAGTCAAGCATGTCTTGCGAGACAGTGTCTAATATTCCATCGCAAGGGATAACTGTTTTAAGTTACGAACCATGAAGGATCTTCGTTGACAGGTTATTTACAATTTCTCAATAAGTACTGTGTATGAGATAAATTGTTGAAATATTTTAAATTGTAACTCACTGATACAGTACCCATTGAAATTCAAAGGAATGCAATGGAAATACTGTGATCATGTATTTACCGAGGTATCCGTTTGGCAATTCATGTTTGGGAATACCTGACAATTCGTTCATGACCTACATGAACAAAGTGCTTGTGCATATGAAAATATACGATGAGCATACCTTTGGAAGAAATATAGGCCAGGAGTTTGCAAAAATATATGCAAACATACATAAATCCGGTCATAGCATGTATTTGCTACTGTGTTTACGTTTGTTTCAATGTTGTACTATCTGGCTTTTGGTCCAGTGAAACCATTTGCGCATGCGAAAAATGTTATTATTTTCAGTACCTCCATATCTGACCATATGTTCCGTGGATCAGTAAATAAATGTTATGCTTTTATCGTTAAATTTATCTGTTTAGCAGTTCCACTGTAGGAGAGCTTTTCTATCATATGTCAATGCTGATGAACGGTCTGAAACAGAGCAAGGTAACACCTGTATTTTGCACGAGGGGGTATCAACGTCACCCACACTCAGCTTCTCAAACATGATGCCAGAAAGATAATATAATACAGCACAGCAAGTATTTGTCAGATGGAGTCTGCTGCAGAAAGTGCGTTCCAAACAAACACTTTTATGGAAACGATCATTAGTCGACATGATCATGATCAACTATACCTACCTCCCTTCTCATGACTTTCCATGAACAGGAATGGAAGAGAAGTTATGTGCGGAAGAGCCGACCATATACAGAGCAACTAAAATGTGGTATTTTCTGTGTATGTGAACACTGGCTGGGGTCACAAAACGAACATTTCTTTTAATCCTGAAAGACTGATATTGTGTTGTGTTCTCTAAATGTTCGCAACAACATGATCGTAATCAGCGCGGATCTTGTGGTAATTCGATCTATGCCACAGACTGAGACACCAAGTGACAGGATCAGGATAATAGCAGTTGAAATCAAACTTTCTTCACAAATGATTTGTTTGATTAGAAGCTGGAGACAAATAGAGGGTAAGATTCTTTATGGATAACAACTTCTTCATTGCATATGATGCGACGTTTCGGTATAGATCCTGATACCGTTGTCAAGCAAGAGTCAAGCTGTAAACGAGCGAAATCTACCTTCTGTTATACCTCTACATGACAACATGGCCTATTCCTACAGCAGCAAAAGTATAACTTCAAATCGTTGATAGACTACATGTTCATCGGAGCATGAGCAGTGATTTCACCCAATTCTCCACCATCTACCTGATGACCTTCCATGTTGTACCGGAACCAACCCAGTCTAGTAGACAGTACTGAACTGGCATAGCGCAAGCAGTGACGAAGACTCTCTATGGTTTTGAAACATAAAGCTGTTTCCTTGGAGAATATTTTACCTCGATAACTATCCATGTTCTAGTGACTGTATTGAAGAAATTGATGAAAGAGAACATTACTCAGTGTCTTCTAAAAGCAGTACACAATGATGCGTACACTCCAATAAGGTCGTGTCGACCTTATCTTAATCCTAGATGGAAAAGAGTCAATATTAGTGGGTGAGTGAGTTTAGTTTTACGCCGCACCCGGCAATATTCCAGCTATGTGGCGGTGGTCTGTAAATAATCGAGTCCAGACCAGACCAACCAGTGACCAACAACATGAGCATCGATCTGCGCAACTGGGAACCGATGACATGTGAAAACCAAGTCAGCGAGCCTGACCCCCCGATCCCGTTAGTCGACTCTTTAATGGCATCATGCTGATGTACAAGGCAAACGTTAGAATTGGGGATATAAGCTTTATATGTGCAGTATGAACAAGCAAGTTCCGAAAAATGCTTGTAGCGGTCACGACAAGCAAGATATTTTCCAAGAGATATTGGATTATTTACCCATGATGAAGTCATATCTTCATTAAAAATCCCTGGCCCTGGCTCTCTCGTGTAACGAACGAAGTATGCTGGCAGGTGTCTGACATCTAAGTTTTGTGCCCAGTTTAGAAACATTTTAAAGAATGAATATTGGGAATATCATACCGATACATAAAGGGAAAAGTAAGTGTGACCCCTCCAGTTATAACAGTAAAACCCTCACATCAACTATACGCGAAGTTTGAATGCCTCAATTTTGGCTAGAATTTAAAGATGGGTTTCTTCATCGCCTTCAGTTGGATTTTCTACAGCATCTTGGAGGTTCCGTGTACCAGGATAGAGAACTTACTTTAAAGAGAGGAAATTCTCAATGTTCCGTATGTTTCTTGATAATGAGAAGCCCATTCATTGAGTTTTGTTGGATGGGTTGTTTTCTCGAATTGTATAATTATCAGGATCAGAAGTAAAATCTTGACACATCTTCTAATGTCATACTTGTCCAAGTAATCATGTGCTTGTTATGCTGGTTTTCTGTCTGATGGCTTTGGAAAAAGGTGTAAGACAGGGATGAGTGATTTCAGCTTGGCTATTCAGCAAATACAACAACGATACATCTAATACCAAGTACTGGTATAGCTTTCAGGAATCCACGTACTTTTCAGAATCTTCTGAAAGTCAACACAAGTGCCTTGCTAGCGTTCAGTGCAGACAGATCCCATACACCAGTTAGTCTGTACATGTTGTTCTGTGGCCATCCCTCTCATACAGTATGTTACGTACGCTGGAATTCAGTTGTCTCATATAATAAGTCATATGACAGAACAATATGTCATCATGCAAAAAGGCTCGTAAACTTGTTAATATGTATTATGACTCTATGCTTGTCGTGTATGGAATAATGTCATTTCACCATGTGCTTGATATGGTTGTGTCCTGGGCAGTTTAACATCAAGAGAATTCAAGTGAGTGCTAGAGTTATGTGGCGTCACATCTCCAATATTTCGGCCATATGGTGACGAGAACAATCTAATTTATATCAATATTAAAATTAATAGTTAGAACATAAAAAAATTATCATCGAAGTACAGTAAAACTATCACAATATCACAGATACATAAACTTAAAACCTGCACGCCATCGTAAAATTAAATCACTGTATAGAATGTACAAATTTAAAACGAGCTATAGATCGTCAAAAACTGAAGGTAGGTCACCAGACTAGGGTCCACTGGGAGTTACAAAGACTTACAAGGCTATCTGCAAAGTATATAAGCTCGATTTATATCGTTCCTTTAGCCATTGGCGAATGGAGTCAAAATGAATCATACTTAACACGTACTCTGCTATTACAAATATGTTGTGTGAAAAGATCTTTGAAGGAATGGGAAATAAACATCTTCTCAGGGGGACAATATGTTTACGCTACTTCAACTCCATTTTACAAAGAATTGGACAAACTGGAGTCCACGCAGCGGTACCTCTGTAGAAAGGCACAAGGTCTGTCTAACCACAGTGCTTCTTCTGTATTTCAAGATACACCTAAATCAAGGATATATTGAGTGAGTGAGTGAGTTAATATTTAACGTCACATCGGCAGTATTGCAGCCATATCGTGACGAGAGCATTCTTAAAAAAGGAATCTATGTATATGATAAAAACCTGTCCACAACGGACAGTAAAACAGCTAGAATATCACAATAAGAAATAAAACTAGCGTGAAAAGTTAAAACTAATATCCCTGTTCAGACAATACAATATAAAAACAGGCTATATAGATCACCAACAACTGAAGGTAGATCACCATACTAGGGCCATGGGGACTTACAGTACTTCTGCTAACTGCATGGTCCCTAGCTGGATTTACACCATCCCTTATGCTGCAGGTGATTGTGTGCAAGATACAAATGACAGATATACTACGTCTAAAAAAGAGGGAAGATCAAATTTGACTTCAAATGTTTTGGGACTTACGTACCCTCTCAGAAGGACAATAATTTTACAGTGCTTTAACCCCCCTCGAGGATACAGCCACTAGCACTCCAAGTTACTAATTCAAACTTCCAAGCATAAAATATTTAGCTATTTACAATTCATTTAACAAATTTAATTCTTTTAAAAACGCAATAATTAAATGAGAGCTAACATAACAAGGATATATTGGAAAATCTCTTTGCTCATGTGTGGTAGAATTATTTCTTCATCGTCTGTTATCACTGATAAATCCCTGTCACCTTTTCTGTACATTGTTGAGCTGGTAAGTAAGTATGGCATGGTTATGTTGTTAAAAAGGTGTGTGTGTGTGTGTCTGTGTGTCTGTGTCTGTGTCTGTGTGTGTGTGCGTGTGCGTGTGCGTGTGTGTTTTCGCCGTGTTGTGTGTTTTTTGTTCTTTGGGATATCCATTCATGTCGTACAGATGGATGTGTGGATCGGGTACGAATTTCCATCAACAATAAATCACCAGCCCCCAAATACATCACTGTATTGCTTCTTCAAGTGTTTGGATAAATCTAGAATGCTCATCCCCACATGGACCGATTGACTGAATCTGATGTGACCCTTGTTCATGTACAATGTCGCAAAGTTGTTATCCAACATTACTCTTTGGTTAAAGGTTTGACTTGTTATCAGTTTCCAGGACAAATAAGATCAGACTATTTTCCTCACATTTTCCTTCATTATAGTTTTCCAATTTATCAAATCATTTGGATAATTGTTCCGTTTGAGACACACATTCGCACGTTGTAATAAGAAACTATCATAGAATATCATAGAGACTTTGCTAGGTTTGATCAAATCATTCCAAGATACCTTCGGTATAATCAGATTGGTTTTTGGGGGTTTTTTTTATGTACATATACCATCTTTCCACTGTTTGGCTATACTAAGGAGAAAATCAAGTACAGTACCCTTAATCAAGTCTTTGAAGGGCATTTAGAAACCAGCAATCAACCGTGACCAAGGAGTGTACCTACCAAGTGCCTGGGACTTATTGATAAATTAATCTCATCTATCTGTGTACATTCTATCTATGTAATTCATGTATAGCCAATCTACCCGTGTACATCCTTATCTACTTGTGTTTGCACATCATCAACCCCCATGTAAACATGCCCATCAACTCTCATGCAGTCATGTACATCATCCTTAATCACCAATCAAGTGTTATGTAAACATCACCCACCATTGGCTTCCATCCTTTTCCCCTATCATGTACATCGTCCTTACCCCCTACCTGTGTTATGTAAACATATCCCATCATCTGTAATGTATTACCATTGGCTTCTATCATTGTTATCATAACTGTCGGGTTCCAATCAGCGCTTGTTTATACTGGCTTCCAGCTTTCGTTAGGTCATTCCACTTGTTACTTTGTTATTGTTTTACCTGTACATATAAATATAGCCCTGTACCCCATTCTCAATCACCTGATGAAGGAGTAAGCATTAACTCCGAAACGTTGTGTTCTCATATAAAGAAGTTGATATCCATAAAATCTTCATTCTTAGTACCCTTAATGCTAAATTTTCCCACAAATGTTAGAAAGGTGTGGTGATTTCAAATATTTCTTGTAAACTACACTACATTTAAAACAGTTATGAATGATCGGGATTGACTGGTTACAATGGTGTTGGCATAGAGTATTTCGCTAATATCATTATTGTTGCACACATATCTTTTCACGTATCTTATGCTGGACATAAAAGGATTGTGTTTTGTAATGTTGGCACATAGTAGAAGATTGTATTGCAAAGGGAAATGGGCAATATCATAGCTATTTTGAAATATATCTTCACAAGCTTAAATGTTAGACAAATCTAGATCTAGTCATACATTAAATGGTCACACATGCTATGATTACAAGAAGAGATAAGTTTGAGCTTTAGAACTTGTCCTTGAGTAATAACGCTAAGAAAGGCAATACTTTCATGATGATTGCAATAACCCAGCCCCTTTGTGGAGACAGCCACTAACTATATCAGTTACTACTTTTAAACTTCCAATAACAAACTAAACGTAAAAATGTTAAATAGGTTTTATTTACTTTACAAAATGAATAATCAAAAGACACTTAATATTAATTAGGGTCATTAACTGTTTTACTTTGAAATAGTTGTCTCTTGTGATGACAAAATCAACACAATCAAGCTGTGCAATTTACATATGCCAAGGACCATTTGTGGATTTTATACAGACATTGTACCAGTCTTTCGGTAGTATTCATATTTTTGCCACGACATGAAATAAGTACCGAAATATGGCAAAATGTAAAGACATCCGGTTATAGCCGTATTTCCTTCTGTATGTTGGCTGTGTAATATTGACTGTTGGATAGTTTGAAATAATATCACATCTGTTTTGCTTTTGTTCTGATTACAAGGAATGGTTTCTTCGTCGTTTTGGTTTCAGTAAAGACTTGAAAGAAAGAAGCATATATATGTATATGTATTTCAGTGATGGACTCTGGAAACGATATGGGGGAGAAAGGACCTGAAGTGATCGTCTTATCTGAAGCCTCTCACAGCAGCAACTCCCAGCAGGTGCAAAAGCCATCAGCGAGAGGAGCATGGGTTTCACAAATCGACTACCTCTTGTCTGTGATTGGCTACTGTGTCGGACTTGGGAACCTGTGGCGCTTTCCCTATATCTGCAAGAGAAACGGAGGAGGTATTTACTTATGAAGGCAATTTGTTGTTTGTTTATCTTTATTGTTTGTTTATCTTTATGACCTTAGTCACGTTGCATCACGTATCGTGATGATATTTATACAATCTTTCGATTAGCATGTAAATATATATTCTAAGTAGTCGTAGCTAAGACTGCGCGATGTCAATGTATGTTTGATTATATCCTTTATCTGTCTATTCTGTTGACATACAGAGAGGCACCTGTGACGAGCAACCTCCTTGGTGCTGGAACATGCTAATAGCCCTTCCCCAATGACAGTGTGTAAACTAAGTGGTTGGAGTGTTTATGTGTGTAATGCGTGTGTTTAGTGTATTCCACAGGCGATATTTCATTAATAACACTAAGGGCGTCCTAAATCCACATACAAATGAACACTAACCTCTCTCTTCAAGGAGCCTTCCTGATCCCATTCATTGTGTGTCTGGTGCTGTGTGGCCTTCCTCTGTTCTTCCTCGAAGTCGCAGTGGGGCAGTTTTCTGGAAAAAGTGCAACCCATGTGTGGAGCGTATGTCCAGTAATGAAAGGTATTTTGAACATTGACAGCTCCTGTTTGATTTGTAGAAGTTTAAAGAGTCACTTCCGCCGGACGCCGCCATTGCATTGATCACTTAGTCACTGATAGACCTGACATGCACTTGTAATCATACTAGCTCATTCAGACTGATTTTTCTACATCAGGTGTTGGGATTGGGATGCTGATAATGTCTGCCGGCACCGTCGTCTACTACACCGCAATCTGCGGGTGGGCACTGTACTACACCGTCTTCTCCTGTCGAGCTGTTCTTCCCTGGACGGACTGTGGCAACTCGTGGAACACTGACAGCTGTGTGAGGAGCCTGCAAGTCATGTCCCAAGGGCGAACTGAAGGTAGGATGTTTTCCCAGGTTTTGCAGAGTAGCCCCTTCCATTTTAAGCGAACACACGCACTGGACTTAGAGAGTGGTGTCAAAATATAAGAAGAAACCATAGTCCATATGCTACCTACAACATTCACGTTCTAGCACGAAACGTGCTCTGAGTAAATGTAGGATCACCTTACTTCAGTATACAAATTGCCAGTGGTGGCATGGCTAACCACATCTACTACTGACACGACCCGTGAAGAACCGGGTTAGAATACTGGCCTTCGGTAACCAATGCTTGTCGTAAGAGACGGGATCGGGGACCCATGCTCTCTGACATGGTTCATACATGTCACCGATTCCCAAATGTGTATGGGTAGAACTTGGGACTTTCTACAGGGGGTATTCCATTGTCATTTGGTGCCTGGACCTGATCATCCAGATTCAGATTATTCCTTAACGGTACGGAATGGCAGGATAGGAGAGCGGAAGAAAATGACAACAATAAAATAATGGCCGGTTATTCAGCCAACTGTATCATGTGTGTCGTTATAGAGTGCGAGAGAAACAAGGACCTTTCGAAGGATTAGTGTCTATCGGGAGGACACCAACAACAAAATAGTTATACTTTTCATAGAGGAGCGTACAGTTCGTCAGATTTGTACTTGTTTGTCAAGTTAAGGATTATTACAACTTACATTCTGCCATATATCACACGCCTTATTACGAAAACGTATTTGGAAATCTTACAAACTGTACCTGAGTTCGTCTTTCTTTCGTATTCAGTCAGCAACTCCATAGTGTTAAATGGAACGGAAGTGAACTCGACACTGACAGAGTACATCAACACTACCATCACTTACAGAAGGAAAGCCAATGACAGCCTGGCCCATACGGCGGCAGAGGAGTTCTTTCAGTAAGCGGAGGCTAAATTTCACTATTTCCAGTCGCTTTCATGATTCCTTACACATCCACATTACAAACATTTCTTCCTAGTTAAAGGTTTCTCTTTTCAAGTGCGACAATATGAAGTACTGAATATACATTTCCCTACAATTTGTGTGAAATTATCGCATCGAAAGTGTCTTATTTGCTTGTAATATCCCAAGCCAGCCATAGAGACACAACAATGCGATACAATGCGTGAGGCTGGAATATTAACGACGGTCTTGTTAGCCCATCTCACCTGATGTGTGTCCAGGTATAGAGGCCTCAGTATCGGTGGATATGTCCATGTTAGCCGATATCAGTGGATGTGTCCATGTTAACACAACTCATCTGATGTGTTACCAGATATAATGTTCTCGGTATCAGTGGGTGTGTCCATGTTAACACAACTCATCTGATGTGTTTCCAAATATAATGTTCTCGGTATCAGTGGATGTGTCCATGTTAACACAACTCATCTGATGTGTTTCCAGGTATAACGTCCTCGGTATCAGTGGGTGTGTCCGTGTTAGCACATCTCACCCAATAATATCCCAAGCCAGCCATAGAAACACAACACGTACAATGCGTGAAGCTGGAATATTAACGACGGTCTTGTCAGTCCATCTCACCTGATGTGTTTCCAGGTATAGAGGCCTCGGTATCAGTGGGTGTGTCCGTGTTAACACAACTCACCTGATGTGTTTTCAGGTACAAAGTCCTCGGTATCACTGGGGGTCTGGAGCAACTGGGCAGCATCAAGTGGGAGTTGGCGCTGTGTCTCTTGGCTTCCTGGGTACTCATCTTCGTATGCATTGTGAAGGGAGTCAAGTCAGTCGGGAAGGTGAGCTGTCCTGTACTGAACATTGACTCTAGCTTTGTCCACACTGGAGATTCATCTGAGCCGGATCATAAGGGATAGCTATTTCAAATCACGAGCTATTTCAAATCAAGATTTTTTAAAAATAATTTAAGTTATCATTTAATTGTTGCAATTTTAAAAGAATTAGATTCGTTAAACGATTGGTAAAGAGTAATAAATACTTTATTGTTGGCGTGTGTGTGTGCGGGGGGGGGGGGGGGGGTCGTAAAGTACTGTAAGAAGCTATTGCCCTCCCGAAGGGGTACGTACGTCCCAAAACATTCAAAGCATTCATTTTTAAACTTTCCGCCTTTTTAATCGCAGAACGGCCCCTTCCTCGTGGTGGGTGCTGGGTAAAGCTAAGAGCCGTTCAAACCCCCGTGTCTATAGAACCCCATTGCTGGTCGCAAGGGGCGATCGAATTGGGCCACGTTTTTGCCGTGGGTAGCGTCCCGTGTCGGTTGTGGACGGTAGTCTGGTGGTTGGGGGCAGTAAGAGCCTGAACCGTGTTCCTGTTGCTCAACACACCACTTCGGCCCTTACTTCACCTTGACGGGTGGTAGATTCGGCCCGATTCTATCGATCGGCTGGTGTATGCACTGTGTATGAACTTGTATGTCATTACACAAATTTAATTTGAAAAAGGTTTACTTTAAAATTTGGGACTTAGCACATTTGTTTATATCAAATGTTAACGATTTTTCAATATGTTGTTTTGAACTTTGCCTAGAGTCTTATGCCCAGAAGGCGGTGGCTCATGGGCCAATCTGGTGGATGTGTTATTTATATCCTTGGTGCTGCAAGTTGGTGACCCACTTGTTTTAGGCATTGTCCTTGTGATACTCCAAGGTGGGTGGCGAGCTCGGATGATGAACCTAGTCATGGCTTACGAAACCCCTATCACTAAGAAAAAACGTCCTTCTTGACACAGATCCTGATAATAATGAAGTAAGACCGTCCACATCTATTGACTATTGGCCACTTTTTATAGTACTTGAGGCCGTTGACAAGACACCCTTGAAGTTGAACCTATTTGCCCTTGCAAGGCAAGCAAGGCACTAACAGCTCATGCGACCATTCATCTTCGTCAAAACAGTGTCCAATATGGAAAGAGCAAATGGCGATTAACAAAATAAAGTTTACCCAAAATATCTCTTTTTCTGAGGCAAAGAAACTGGTGAAGAGATCTGACCTTCCAGAAAGTTATGCTACAAAATTATCATCTGATTCCAGTTCTAAAATAACAAAATCATCCACAGGATGCCAAACTACCTTGACTTCAGTTCCGACTCTCCACGGGTTTTATACCCTGCTATATCATCCAAGACTGAGGAATCACTTCCTACTACGTAAGTCTGATCATAAGTCATCTTCACAGTCACGCTCTGAGTCTCATTCAACAGCTGATAGACTACAAATTGTTAAAACTAAACCCAAACCTAAGTCTGATGCTTCAACGTAACAAAGTGGCAGAGCCCTAAAAGGTCACAAAATAGAATTCAGTTGTTCAACAAATATGGATCTCTTGAAGACATGGACGTATCTGAAAACGTCCATTCTAGGGCACATAGTTTGTCGCCTTCAAAACAAGTGCGGGGTAGATCCCCAATAAATCCCCCCAAAAGATAGTTTATTCCAATAATATTGTACAGTGGAACTGCAGAGGATTGAGGACTAATTTACATGAATTACAGCTATTAGTCCAAGATTTTACACCTTCGGCGATATGTCTCCAAGAGATTTATTTAAAACAAACAGATACATTTGGCCTCCGTCAATTTAATGCATATCATTGTTTTTCACCTCCGGGTGATAGGGCCACTGGTGGATCATCCACTCTAGTCAGACAAAACATTATACAATGTCCTGTTTTACTTAATACTAATATGCAGGTTGTTGCTTTGAGAATTACTTTACATGTAGCATTTACGCTATGCTCACTCTATATTTCGCCGTCTTCGACGTTTGCCAAAACTAATCTTCAAGCCCTGTATTATAATGGGAGATTTATATGGGCAAAACCCACTCTGGGGTAGTGTAACTACAAACACTAAAGGGAAATTGTTGGAGGACTATTGTTCTGACAATGATTTATGTATTTATAGTGATGGTTCCAGCACATATTTACACCCTGTGACAGGAACCTATTCTGTTCTTGACTTGTCAGTCACAAATTCAGAACAACTAAATAAATTCGAATGGTCAGTCAACGATGACCTCTGTGAAGTGACCATTTTCCTACTATACTAAAATCTGTAACTCCATCTGATGTTCCTCCATCGTCAAGGCGAAATTTTAAAAAGGCTAACTGGGCTTTATATGAAACACTGTGTGCGGAGAAACGTAAACCTGAACGTTTTATTGACGTTCCAGATGTTATTGAATGTTTTTTTTTCTGATGAACTGAATTCCATAGCTGATGAGTGTATACCAAATTCCTCTGTAGTTCCACATATTCGAAAACCATGGTTCACCGATGAAAGCAAACAAGCTAAGAAGGCTAGGAAAAAAGCAGAACATTATTTCCGTCGCCATCCCATTGTTCATAATTTCAATAAGTTTAAAATTTTAAATGCTAACGCGGCGTGCTTTTAAACAGAACAAACGTCAATCTTGGTAAAATTATGTATCCAACATAAATTCTCGGACACCCATGTCCAAGGTATGGAACGTGGTCCAGAAAATTAGAGGTAAAGGTACTAAATCTGCTGCCCATCATCTTAAACATGGAGATCAATTACCTACCGATAAATCAGATATTGCTAATAAACTGGGTGAAACTCTGGCTAAACATTCTTCCTCTTCTAATTATGTACCTAAATTTCAGCAATATCAAGAACAAGAAGAAAAGAAAACTATTAATTTCAATTCTGATAATGGGGAAGATTATAATGAAACGTTTTCTATTCATGAACTCCATAGTGCTCTTGATCAAGCTCATGACACTGCTACAGGAGCTGATAACATACATTATCAACTCCTGAAGCACTTACCAGAATCCTGTTTAGAGACGCTCTTATAAATTTTTGATGATATTTGGACTTCCGGGAAAATTACTTCTTCATGGCGTGACGCCATAGTAGTGCCTATACCTAAGACTGGACGTGATCATACGGATCCATCCAATTATCGTCCGATTTCATTAACTAGCTGTGTTTGCAAGACCATGGAACGCATGAGAAATAATCGACTTGTTTGGTACTTGGAAACAAATAACCATATAACAGATATACAATGTGGTTTCCGGAAAAACAGAAGTATTGTCGATCTCTTAGTGCGTTTAGAATCATTTCAGTACTTTTGATCACCTCGTGCGACTGGAATCATTTGTTAATAAACAACATGCTTTGTCTATCTTTTTTGATCTTGAAAAAGCATATGACACTACCTGGAAATATGGCATTTTAAGAGACTTACATGACTTCTGGTTGCCAGGCCGTTTGCCTGAATTTATTGCCAAGTTTTTAAACAACAGACAGTTCCAGGTCCGTGTGGGTTCTACCCTGTCTGATCATTACAATCAGTATCAGGGTGTTCCACAAGGCAGTATTTTGTCTGTCACTTTTTTAGCATCAAGATCGACAGTTTATCTAAAGTTTTAAACGATTCAATTGATAAATTGGGGGGTTTTTTTTGGATGATTTTAATATTTCTTGTCGTGGTAAAAATATGCATACCACTGAACGGCAGTTGTGTTTAAACAAGATATATAATTGGTGTCTTGAAAACGGCTTTAAATTTTCTAAATCAAAATGCATATATTTTTGTCGAAAATACAAACCACATAAAGACCCTGAACTGTCTCTAGATGGCACGCCGATTATAGTTGTGAAGGAAGCTAAGTTCTTGGGTCTAATCTTTGATTCACACTTCACGTTTTTACCGCATATTAAAACACTTTAAACTAAATGCCTCAAAGCACTTATTGAAAGTGGTGTCAAATTGTAAATGGAGAGGGGATCAAGCTACCCTTCTCCATCTATATCGATCACTCGTACGTTGTAAACTTGATTATGGCTTCATCGTCTATGGTGGAGCCTGCAAAAGCAACCTTAAACTTCTTGATTCTGTCCACCATCAAGGTCTGAGACTTTGTCTTGGGTCTTTCCGAACTTCACCTATTGACAGTCTTTACGTTGAGGCCGATGAACCATCTCTTACACAACGCCGTATCAAATTGTCTTTACAATATATCACAAAACTATACTCTAACAAATCTAATCCTGCATATAACTGTGTCTTCAATCCTCTTTATGACGATTTGTTAGCAAAACGTCTTCTCTTGTTCCACCTCTTGGGCTCAGAATAAAACCGTTTATTGCTGATGCTGGTATTGAGCTGGACAATATAGCTCCTTCCCGTCTGCTTTCTTCTCCCCCTTGGCAGTTGGTTAGACCACAGGTTGACCTAATATTAACTACATTTAAAAAAGCAGAAACGAATGAGTTACAGTATAAACAAGAATATAATCAATTGAAACATAAATATCACAATTACAAATCCTTATTTACAGATGGGTCCAAGGACGGTGGGGCCCACTGTCATTGGATCCAGAACAATAGCTTCTAGATTACCAGACAATAGTTCTATTTCTACAGCAGAAGCTAACGCCATATTAACAGCTCTTAAATATATTCAAAGACACCCTAAACGTAAACAGTTTATAATATATTCGCACTCTCTTTCTTGCCTTCAGGCTATTAAAAATATTTCTTGTAAACATCCACTTTTAATTGAAATTATTGAACTGTATAATACTCTTGCTACTGGCCAATATGACATCGTCTTTTGTTGGTTACCCAGTCACGTAGGCATTTCTGGGAATGTGATGACGCTATATTAACGGCTCTTAAATATATTCAAAGACACTCTAAACATAAACAATATATAATCTATTCAGACTCTCTTTCTTGTCTTCGGACGAATAAAAATGTATTATCTAAACATCCACTTTTAATAGAAATTATTGAATTGTATAATGATCTTGCTACTGGCCAATGCGACATCGTCTTTTGTTGGTTACCCAGTCACGTTGGTATGTATGGGAATCTGATGGCCGATCTTGCTGCTAAAGCAGTACTCAGCAAATCTGTGACACCACTTCTTCTTCCATATTCAGATTACAAAGCTTGCATTAGAACGTATATCCGTGACCTGATGCAGAAGTGGGACACTCAAGTAGGAATCAATAAATTACATGAAATAAGACCGTATATTGGTTACACCTACTTGGGTTGTCAGTCCAGATTTGAGGAGGTAATCATGCGACGATGTCGTATTGGCCATACAAGATATACCCATAAGTACCTGTTAAACGGTGAGGATCCTCCATTTTGTATCCCTTGTGGTGAGAGAGTCACGGTCAAGCATATTCTGCTTGACTGTGTTGAATTCTATTTCAATGTGAAAACTGTTAAGGATCTTTTTACAAACGTTAATTCTCACTTAATTATATTTTTTTTCAAAAGAAATTGATTTTTTATTGAATTTTTGAATAATATGTTCTATAAATAGATGTACTTTAATTATTGGTAATTTAGATTTGTGACTTGCATTTTTAGTGGCTGTACCCTAATAGGGGGTTGAAGTATTGTAAAATTATTGTCCTCCTGAGAGGGTACGTAAGTCCACAAACATTCAAAGTAAATTCAAAATTTCCAGGTTTTTAATCGTAGAATAAGTGTTTTTTTACTGTATGGCTAGATTTCCCAAATTGCTGAGGGGAAGATGTAAATCCAGCTAGGGTCCATGCAGGTAGCAAAGGTACTGTAAGTCCCCATGGTCCCTAGTATGGTGATCTACCTTCAGCTGTTGGCGATTTATAGCCTATTTTTATATTGTGTTGTCCCTTCTAGCTAAAATGTGTTATATTTAATTACTAGTTGTACTTGTATATCTGTGATGTTGTAGTTATTTTACTGTCCTTTGTCGACAGAGTTTTAACATATGCATAGATTCCGTTTAAATGTTAAATGTTCTCGTCACGATATGGCTGAGATATAGCCAATGTGACGTTAAATCTTGACTCAATCAGTCACTACTGTCCTTTGTTGGCAGGTTTTTATAATACAAATATATTCCATTTCAGTGTTATGTTCCCGTCACGATATGGCTGAAATATTGCCAATGTGACGTTAAATATTAACTCACTCACTGGTACTCTACCTGGGTGAGGTTAAGGGTTATATCTGGTGCCAATTCCATACTTTATGTAATGTATACATGCAATACTCATGGTTTCTATCTTAGTTCTATATGTGACTGAGGTACAGGGAAAGGGCTAACAGTATATCATGCAGTGGGCGTCCGAGACAAATCTACAGTTTATAGTGGGTGTGATGTGTGAAGTTAATACAGGATGTGTAGTGATTCTACAGTGTGAGTGTGAGTATAGTGTGAAGGGGACGGGTTGCTTAAAATATAGACTGACATCAATATTATTATGTCATATGACGGTGTTTCAAAACAACTGCGGCCACCCCGTCAAAATCACGCTTGGCACATGTTATTCTGATATAATGTAGGAGATTGGAGCTTTGCCAGTGAATCATCGATAAGCCCGTTTTCACGAACATTGTCTCCCAGCAACCATGTGCTTACCACTTTCTCAAATCAACGAAATGATGTGTACAGTGTTTATTGAATAGTGGATTATCAACAAGCGTCTGCCGTGTGGACCAAGCATTACGTCATATTTATTTCACATCTCCTTTCGTCGTGTTGAATTTTGCAATGTTCTTTTGCTGGGTAGGTAGGTAGGTAGGGTTATGTCTGGTATCAATTCCCTATCTATAGTCTGTAGACTTTACTGTTTACGTATATGCAATAATCGTAGTTTCTTTCGAGCTCCATATTTAACATGGGAACTTATTTTAGAATACAGTTGTGATATGTATAATGTTTGCAGAGTACTGATATAAAACTTGCATGTACAGGGCACATGTCTTAGAATAAGTTTAGAGATATGTTGTGTGTAGTTTGAAACATGTTGGTTCCTTGGAATACAGACTGACAGGTATAATGTTTTATCTCTGACAGGTTGTCTACGTGACTGCCACACTTCCCTACATCATCCTCACCATCCTGCTGGTCCGTGGCTTGACGTTACCTGGAGGACCTTCAGGTGCCATGTTCTACCTTACTCCTGACTTCAGCAAACTGCTGGAAATACAGGTGAGTGGCACACACATAATGAAGTTCTACTAGAGTGTCTACTTAAGACGAGTATGGCTTGATCTTGTCCTTGTAATACTAATCGAATTAAGTCTAATCAGGAGCTGAAGTGATGCTACTGTCCCGTTTGCTGCAATAACCTCTATCCACTCAGTCACTACCATTCAGCTATAACCCATCGCCCAAAGTACTCACAAACTTGTAAATCCTACTTACAGGACGCTCTCACAATTCCGAAAGCCTGATTCTGTTACCATTAGGAAGAGGAGCGCGTTGTGCAAGATGCTACAGTCAGTCTGCAAGTCAAGCGTAATGAGACGTTTCAAACATAACCGTAATATAACAGCTTAGTAAAGCAATTTCTGGAACAGTTTTTCACACATAGAAATCTGTCTGTAAAGGTCATTCTTTTCACCCAGAATATCCGGTGTTGATCTGTCTGGAAGCTGAATCTATATGGCTGCTGACTGACTGTAGTGGCATTATCTCTGGTACTCCAGTGTATACTTTGCCATTGTTCTGTAGATGAAATTATCACGCAATTTCTAACTATCACTGTTTACATACTGTAGGTACTTTTATTTCAATACAATTTCCACTCTTCGGATTGGCCCAGTAGGCCACATGACAGTTTTGATACTAATGTCAACCTCGGCACGTCGCAAGATGTTGATGTGATATTCTAAGCACCTCCCGTGGCAAAAAATACATTTGGGGTATTCCAGCTGTGAACTCCGCACTGCGCGCGTCAGACAAGATACGGAAGAGACATAGGCATCGCTTTGTCCCTGTGACTTTTGGTTTAGAGTGACGTCCCATCTGCATCAAAATGGAAGATGACACTACTTATATTGAGGTTACCAAATGTTTTCCCATAGACATCTATAGTAACCTTATATTTTTATACAAATATCCAGGCTATCAACAGCCAAGCCATGTACAATTCAATGATTTCAATTAAAAGTGGATGTTTTCATGATAACTTTTTAATCACTTGAAGACAAGAAAGAGAGTCTGAATAGATTAGGTATTGTTTATGTTACAGACAGAATGATGATGGTGCCAGATCTTGGACTAATAGATGTAACTCATTATAATTAGTCTTCAATCCTCTACAGTTCCAATGTACTGTGTGTTTGGAAGACATTATCCTTTCGGTGGGTTGATTGGGGATCTACCCCTTGCTTTTTTGGAGGGCGACAAGCCATGTGCCCTGGGGTTCACGTTTTCTGACACATCCATATCCTCGAGTGAACCATATTTGTTGCACAGTTTGATTCTATTGTCTGACCCTTTCACGGCTCTGCCACTTAGGATCTGTTTTTTTTGTTTGTTTGTTTGTTTTGGAAGCATAGCTTTCTTTAGGTTCAAAACTTTAGACCAGCTTTTTGGCATCTGCAGAACTAATGTTTCGGGTGAATTTTAGTTTGTTGATCTCCATGTTATACTTTCAGACAGGACATTCTTAAGAAAATGATGAATGGGCACCAGTGCAGTTTGTACATTTCTTAATGTTACTGTCACAATATCCTGTTGCATGTGTCTTTTCACCAAAATGAGCACAAACAACAGACAATGTACAGTTATTAACCCCATGGCCGAATCTTTGGCATTTGAAGCGCTGAAGAGGGTTTGGAACGTACATTTCAACTTTGATGTTACAGTATCCTGCTTTTAGTGATTTTGGAACATTTGGAGAAGAGAAAGAGAACAAATGTGTATTTGTGTTTACGGTAGCATCATTTCTACGGGTTGTAAAACGTTTGACATAAAGGACACCTTGATCCTTCATCTGCGACACGATGTCAAGTTCTGACATATCAGCAAACAAACGTTCAAGGTCCCTGACAATTCCTATGCTCGTGTTAAATGTTTTGTGAGCCGAGATCGTAATTAGAATGCTGACAAAAGATTTAGTACTCATAAGCTTGGTGGCTTGCTGCCTTTTTGCACACTTAACCAGCAGAGCACCGGAACGTAATCGCCTAATATTCTTAACATCACCGGCGATGCCATGTATGCCTTTAGCTACAGCAAAAGGATTCAACTTCAAAGGTGTCTTGTCATTAAGTCTCAACGACGAGAAAACGTGGCCAGTAATCAATTGAGTTGGGCAGCCTGTTGTCAGTTTCAACGGGATCAGTATCAAGTTGACGCTTGCTCTTTTTCGAGGGGTTTCGTAAGCCATGTTTAGTTAGTTAGATTTTATCATCTGAGCTCGCCACCCACCACGGAATACTACAAGGACAATGCTAAACGCAAGTGGGTCTACGACTTGCACCACCAAGGATACTCAGATGATATACTCTAGCAGAAGAATTATAAATAACGAATGCACCAGATTAGTGGCACATGAACCATCGCATTCTGGCATAAGACTCTAGGCAAAGTTCACATGATCATAATTCACAATCCAAAAAGTTACAGATCAACAGTATTGCCAAGACCGAAATTCAAAACAATTCAAAATCAAATTTGTGCAATGTCACATACACAGTCCACGCACAGGGCTTAGCATGACCAGCTGATTGGTTGAACCGGGCCCATTCAACCACCCGTCTAGGTGAAGTCAGGGCCAAAGTGGGCAATAGGAACACGGTTCCAGGCCCTCAACCACCAGGATCCCTTCCCCCACAGTATCAGGGCCGCAACCCACGGCAAACGGGTTGGTGGACCAAATATGCCCCCGGATCCACACGGGCGGTTGGCGAGCACTTAGCGTTACCCAGCACCAACCACGAGGAGGTGGCTCGCCACGGGTGCCAGTTCACACTGGAAAATGATTATTCCCGTGTTTACTCAAATTCGAGTAAAAACTCAAACTTAAGTCAAAACTAAGACTTAATTGTAAGTTTGTTTCGAGAAATCGGTGCGTGGCCAATCGATTCTCGACTGTTGAACCCTTAAGTCCCCTTGTAGGTGAATCCCCCTTCCGTACTAGATGTGTATGTGTGACCCTGGGGTTGACATTATTGGTCAGTGACAGTAATATCCGCAAGTTTATCACAGTTGTGTGATCAAATACAGGTTCATTTCTACGTATGGGAGCATCCACACCCTGACTCATTCAGGAATTATGTTTCAATTCTCGTTCAATTATGACGACTCAATTTTCATGGTGATTCATAAGCACATGCGCAGTCATCACGGTAACAGTTACACGATTGGACACACTCGGTTTGTTTACAAACGACATTGTGCGGCTGTAATGCAGCTGAAACAAGGATATATTCATGGTATAGTCACAACTGCACAATTGACTCTGCTTTTACCAGACATTTCAAATGGATGTAGAAAGGGTTCTGCCGTTTCTGTTTGTATATGTTTTTTTTACCAGAATAAGTCGTACTGCATAAAGTGTATGTTCATCTGTGCTATGTTACTTTAGGATCGCCTTAGGACTGTCTGCAAGAAGCTGTATCCACGTTTCTCAGTTACCACTAGCGACTCCAGCCGAACACGGAATCGAATCACTCTGTGCTAATGTGCTGGGCTTCCTGAAAAGTGTTATTATTGATCTTCTAATGTCAATGATTATTTCGAAATGATCTGAATTTCGACGACATTACAAACATACTTATTTCACATCCCAAGCTGACATTGATATTACCACTTCAACTCACAAAACGTCCACGCTAACACTTCATGACCTGTCGTCAGTTATGTAAAGACTGTGATGATAATAATGAACGTAACTTAAGCATTTTATTTTGTCAACTATCACTGGTATTTTGTCAATTATACATTGCAGGATGACTCTCGAATAAGTGAGTTAATATTTAACGTTTATTACTCGCCCGTTGAAGATATTGCAGTGTAACATTTTTTCGGCAATATTGCACTAGTGTAATACCGCTTGACGTATGACGTCAAAATGGTTCAAACTTGTGACGTCACAATGCTAATGCCGATGTCACAATTTTACTAGACCCTGCTTGACTCGCGGAAAGCTGAGAGTCCTCACGCTGTAGGGAATTTCGCGGCAGTTTCTGTCAATTTATGTTGGCGAGTAAATAACTGAGTTAACAGTGATAATACTTTTATATTCTTTACAGAGTCTATTGAATGTTGTAATGTGAATGTTAATGTTTTAGAATGTTATCGAGTGTCGAGTTTCTTAATGAGGTTTCTAAAATGGAACCTGTTTTGCCAAGTGAGCTCAAATAGATCTTACTTTATATACGTGTACCTGTAGTAGCGGGTAGGGGTTAATGTTGGTGGAGGGGTGCACACAACACAACGCTACTGGTGGTTACAGCTGACAGCCATTTATTCCAGTTAAAATGGACGGTTGAAGTCACCCTGAAAACATACATACATGTAACTACATATTTGAGCATAGCTTCATAACATGGCATACATATAAGAGTATTACATTTTCCATATATTCACGGAATACAGCTAGCCCTGATAATGCACTAGCAAAATACATTTCAAAATATAATTAGCAACATGAAAGATTTCATACATATATAAATCATTTAGGATATCCAATAAATATATCACACATATACCTGAGGAAAATGCGTAAAGTTTATTACTTATATAGTCCTGTAACGTACAGTTACCACTGTGTGGCAATGAGTGAATACAACCTCTCATGCAGTCGTGTAGTCGCAGATCATTCTAAAAAAGTAAGACACAGCCTTGATTATACTAATAATGGTATGTAAGATACGTTATAATAAAATCAACACATCTCACACCTACCCTCACCATTTCATATCACACGATTATACATTCACACCATGTGTTAATTTTGTCTAGTTACTTTCAGACTGGTAAAGACCAACTGCATATGCCATAATTAATGTAAATAGGTAATTGATATTCAGTGACGTAATTTAGATAAGTTTCACTCCTTGGGATAACTTTTCGCCATTTCCGCTAAAACCACTTGTTTGATTGGAGTCCATCCCAGGGTTAATTGATCTTGAGATTTGGTTTCCTCGACAATTCTGGGCTGGATGGTTGTCGTTCCCACATCTTGAACATGCATGCTTGAATCTGCATTGTCTACGAAAACAGGAAGCATAATTGAAGGAGTTGCATGTGACCTGCCTTTTATTACCTGGTCGCTGAAACTGTCTACTCAATCCTCTGTTTTGTGTGGTAGAACTCGGGTTTTGCTGCGCTAAGGGATCTTGCACATACAGCATCCATAGTTCTACATTGACGGTGCCCCATGGACTGCCTGGACACCTAGCTTGCCGTAACCTAACTTGCTCATCATATAATCTCCATCCATATCCGGGATGTCGAGTTGCTGCCGTTCTAATGGTGTTCATGTACTTAAGCATGCCTTGAGTAGCCTCCGGGTGTGCGAGAATGTAAATGCTCATGTAAACAGTAAATGCTGGCGTCCACTCAAAAATGTTCTGCACCCTTTTACCTGTTGACTTTGGTTTGAGCTCGAGTTGACCTCCCATGTTCACAAACACTGCTGACGTACATGCATAATCCTCCAGTTCCCTGTCTGATTTCAGCAATAAAGATAGATTGGCGTACTCACCTTTCCATATTTTCTCCTTGAGCGCGATTGGGAGATTCACACCTAGATCATCAACCCCACACTGAGTCAACCCGGGTACATCACCGCCAGAAGCTGACAAAATCTGAGGTGGCCATGTTTGCGTACTTAACGGGGAATTTGCTGCAAAGGCTGTGAGGGTTTGGGAACAGGAATATCTGTCTGCTGTAAAGAATGCGAATTAGCATCAACTATGTGTGGATCAAATGATATGTCAATATACTCACCGCCTGTGGGCAATGCCCCACCGTGACTCCCGTTCGGTTCTGCTGGCCTCACCTCGTCCGGAACCACGCGGTCTCGGCTCGCGTCAGCGGTCCTGCTCTCTCTCACCGCCTCGTCCTCGGTCGCTCGCCTCGATTTTCTGGCTGCTTCATGCCGTCTTTTCCCTGTTATCTTGTGTCCTGGCACTGTAGTCACGTTTCCGCGCTTTCTCTTCGCCTCTCTAGTCCCTGGCATGTCGACACCATCAAACCTTTCACTCTCAGCAATTGAATTGTGTGTTGCCTGAATGGCGCACTCAAAAGAGGACATTCAAACCATATGCATTTATCCCCCTTTCTTGAAAGGGAACAAGGGCTTGGATAACTGTGAGCCATTTTAGCCCGACACACAGAGTTACGTCCCATTGCAATAGTCGTTAATCCATACATTGGTATATACAAGGAAAATTTAAGTTCATATAATCGAACCTTACACCTGAAATTACTGAAATAAAATATTTTATCCTGTAGGGATAAAAGTAATTAAATTACTTATCCAACCGACTGTACTGATAGTTGGAGAACAATAAATGCATTTAGTTATGGAACATTAGTCACGAAAGGAATAATATAACACTTCTGTAAGGAGTACACTATATACAATACCATAAATACATATACAATATATGTACTAACCTGAGAAATAAACTCATTAAACCCCAGAAATGTTCCACAAAACATCCAAGATCCTGACCTGATCCACCTCTTTAAATTATCTGTGTTGACTGTCAACAAGCTATGTGTGACACAAACCTTTAAAACTTAGCAGACAGTAGGTGGCAAGCTGACCAGAGAAACTGAGACAGGACAAAAGAAGCATGTGCAGAGTGAAAGCAGAACCTGGCCTGACCCAGTAGAGTGGCTATCGTTAATTTGAGTGATTGTGGGTGCATGGATACATTTAACTGTACACATAAAAGCTGACACCTATACACTAGATATTGACTATATACATGTACTTAAACTTGAAACGTATACACTATGAAACTTATTATGATTAAAACATGACTTGGCCACATACCTTTTCTCCAAAAGCTTCATTAAATGACGGCACCCGTGGCGAGCCACCTCCTCGTGGTGGGTGCTGGGTCACGCTAAGAGCTCGCCGACACCCCCATAGTGGACCCGGGGGGATATTTGGTCCACCAACCCGTTTGCCGTGGGTTGCGGCCTGTGTCGGCGGAGGAGGGGATCCTGGTGGTTGAGGGCAATAGGGGCCTGCAATCGTGTTCCTGTTGCTCAATACACCACTTTGGCCCTGACTTCACCTAGACGGGTGGTCGAATAGGCCCGGTTCGACCAATCGGCTGGTCACGCCAAGCCCTGTGCTACATTTGTTTACTGTTGTGAGAAAATTACGAAATTATAACATGTCTAAAGACTTGGCGAATGTTTTGATCTTAATGTTGTTTGTTTTTGCCTAGAGTCGTATGCCAGAAGGCGGTGGCTCATGGGCCAATCTGGTGGAACTATTAATCTTTTAATTTTTCTGCTGGAGTATATCAACCGGGTATCCTTGGTGCTGCATGCTGGAGATCCGCTTGTTATTAGCATTGTCCTTGTGATACTCCGTGGTGGGTGGGGAGCTCGGATGATGAAATCTCAACCCTAAATATGGCTTATGAAATCCCCACAAAAAAAACCAAACGTCCTCTTGAAAATGATGTTGATGATAATGACCTTCGACCGTCCAGATCAATTGAGTTTTGGCCACGCTTTCTTGTGATCGAATCTGCTGATAAAACGCCTCTAAAATTGAACCCGTTTGCAGTTGCCAAAGGTATTCAAGGTATTGCCGGGGAAGTTAAGAACATTAAACGGCTACGTTCAGGTGCACTGCAGGTTGAGTGTGGGAAACGGCAGCAGTCAGTCAATTTGATGAGCATAGAATCGTTTGTTGGAATTCCGGTTACTGTATCTGCTCATAAGACGTTAAACACGAGCAAAGGAATCATCAGAGACCGTGATCGGTTGTTTTCTGACATGACAGAACTTGACATCATGACTGAAATGAAAGATCAAGGTGTGCTCGATGTCAAACGCTTTTCAGTCCGCAAAAACAATGAAAGTGTTCCAACCAATACTTATCTGTTCTCCTTTTCATCTCCGACAGCTCCAAAATCACTGAAGGCTGGTTACTGCAACATCAAGGTTGACGTGTACATTCCTAACCCGCTCAGGTGTTTTAAATGTCAGAAGTACGGCCATGGTGTAAATACTTGTACATTGTCCGTTGTGTGTGCCCACTGTGGTGAGAAGACACACACAACAGAAGATTGTACCAGTGATTTTAAAAAATGCACCAACTGCTCAGGCGACCATTCCTCATTTTCTAAACAATGTCCTGTTTGGAAAGAACAAATGGAAATTAATAGAATCAAATTCACTCAAAATATCTCTTTTTCCGAGGCCAAAAATATAGTAAAAAGATCTGATCTTCCAGAAAGCTATGCTGCAGTAGCAAAAACAACATTGGAGTCACGCTCTAAAATAACAAAATCATCCACAGGCTGCCAAACTACCTTGACTTGGGTAAATTGCGATTCTCCACAGCTTTTGTACCCTGCTATATCATCGCAGACTGAGGAACCACTCCCTAGTAGCTCAAAGTCGTCTTCTGATCACAAATCATCATCATCTCAGTCACATTCAAGGTCTCAATCAACATCTGATAGTCAGCAAACGGTGAAAAGTAAACCAAAGCCAAAGCCTGATGCTTTAAAACAACACAGTAGCAGAGCTCCTAAGGGGTCAAAATAAAAATCAATTGTACAATAAATATGGGTCTCTTGAAGATATGGACGTTTCTGAAAACGTCCATTCTAGGGCACATAGCTTGTCGCCCTCCAAAAGAGTGCGGGGTAGATCCCCAATATATCCCCCCAAAAGATAGTTTATTCCAATAATATTGTACAGTGGAACTGCAGAGGATTGAGGACTAATTTACATGAATTACAGCTATTAGTCCAAGATTTTATACCTTCAGCGATATGTCTCCAAGAGACATATTTAAAACAAACAGATACATTTAATTTTCGTCAGTTTAATGCATATCATTGTTTTGCACCTCCGGGTGATCGGGCCACTGGCGGATCATCCATTCTAGTCAAACAAAACGTTATTCAAAGCCCTGTTTCACTTAATACTAATATGCAGGCTGTTGCAGTGAGAATTACGTTACATGTAGCGTTTACGCTATGCTCTCTTTATATTTCTCCGTCTTCGACGTTTGCCAGAACTGATATTCAAGCTCTATATGATCAGCTCCCGAAGCCCTGTATTATAATGGGAGATTTAAATGGGCACAACCCACTCTGGGGTAGTGTAACTACAAACACTAAAGGGAAATTCTTGGAGGACTTTTGTTCTGACAATGATTTATGTATTTATAATGATGGTTCCAACACATATTTACACCCTGGTACAGGGACCTATTCTGCTCTTGACTTGTCATTGACAAATTCAGAACTACTTAATGAATTCGAATGGTCAGTCCACGATGACCTCTGTGGAAGTGACCATTTTCCTACTATGTTAAAAGCTGTAACTCCATCCGATGTTCCTCCATCATCAAGACGAAATTTTAAAAAGGCTAACTGGGCTTTGTATGAAACACTGTGTGCTGAAAAACTTAAACCTGAAAGTTTTATTGACGTTCCTGATGCTATTAAATCTTTTTTCTGATGAATTGAATTCCATAGCTGATGAGTGTATACCAAATTCCTCTGTAGTTCCACACATAAGAAAACCATGGTTCAACGATGAGTGCAAACAAGCTAGGAAGGCAAGGAAAAAAGCAGAACATTATTTCCGTCGCCATCCTATGGTGCATAATTTAAATAAATTTAAAATTTTAAATGCTAAAGCACGGCGTACTTTTAAACAGAACAAACGCCAATCTTGGCAACATTATGTATCCAAACTAAATTCTCGGACACCCATGTCCAAGGTATGGAACATGGTCCAGAAAATCAAAGGTAAAGGTACTAAATCTACTGTCCATCATCTTAAACATGGAGATCAGTTGCTTACTGATAAATCAGATATTGCTAATACACTAGGTGAAACCCTTGCTAAACACTCGTCCTCTTCAAATTATGTACCAAAATTCCAGCAATATCAAAAACAACAAGAAAAGAAAACTATTAATTTCAATTCTGATAATGGGGAAGATTATAATGAAACATTTTCTATTCATGAACTCCATACTGCTCTTGATCAAGCTCATGACACTGCTACAGGAGCTGATAACATACATTATCAACTCCTGAAGCACTTACCAGAATCCTGCCTAGAAACTCTTCTCAATATTTTTGATGATATTTGGACATCGGGTAACTTTCCTCCTTCATGGCGTGACGCCATAGTAGTACCAATACCTAAACCTGGACGTGATCATACGGATCCGTCCAATTATCGTCCGATTTCACTAACTAGCTGTGTTTGCAAGACCATGGAACGTATGATAAATAATCGACTTGTTTGGTACTTGGAAACAAATAACCTTATCACAGATATACAGTGTGGTTTCCGTAAAAATAGAAGCACTGTCGATCCAGTGCGACTGGAATCATTTGTTAAAAACGCACTAATTAACAAACAACATGCTGTGTCCATCTTTTTTTATCTTGAAAAAGCTTATGACACAACCTGGAAACATGGCATTTTGAAGGATTTACATGACTTCGGTTTGCGAGGTCGTTTGCCTGAATTCATTGCTAAATTTTTAAATAACAGGCAATTTCAAGTCCGCGTGGGTTCTACCCTGTCTGATCATTATAATCAGGATCAGGGTGTTCCACAAGGCAGTATTTTGTCTGTCACTCTTTTTAGCGTCAAGATCAACAGTTTATCGAAGGTTTTAAATGATTCAATAGATGGATCACTTTTTGTGGATGATTTTAATATTTCTTGCCGTGGTAAGAATATGCATACTATTGAACGGCAACTGCAGCTGTGTTTAAACAAAATTGATAAATGGTGTCTTGAAAACGGCTTTAAATTTTCTAAATCAAAAACCAATTGTATGCACTTCTGTCGTAAATACAAACCCCATAAAGAACCAGAACTATTTCTCAGTGGTACCCCAATCAAAGTCGTCAAGGAGGCCAAGTTCTTGGGACTTATTTTCGACTCACATTTGACCTTTTTGCCGCATATTAAATCCCTTAAAGCCAAATGCCTGAAGGCACTCGATTTATTAAAAGTTGTTTCACATTCAAAATGGGGAGGGGATCAATCTACCCTTCTTCACTTATATAGATCACTGATCCGATCTAAACTTGATTACGGCTCCATCGTCTATGGTGGCGCTTGTCAAAGCAACCTAAAACTACTTGATCCTGTGCACCACCAAGGCCTAAGACTTTGTCTGGGTTCTTTTAGAACCTCTCCTATCGACAGTCTATACGTCGAAGCTGATGAGCCTTCTCTCAACTTACGTCGTATCAAACTATCTTTACAATACATTACAAAATTAGCTTCTAATGAGTCTAACCCCGCATTTAATTGTGTTTTTAATCCTGTCTATGAGGATTTGTATAACAAAAAGTCTTCCCTTGTTCCGCCTCTTGGGCTCAGAATTAAGCCATTTCTTGCTGCTTCTAGCATTGAGCTGGACCATATAGCTCCTTCCCGTCTTCTTTCTTCTCCTCCTTGGCAGTTGGTTAGGCCCCAAGTTGACCTAACATTAACATCACTTTAAAAATCAGAAACGAATGACTTACAGTATAAACAAGAATATAATCAATTGAAACATAAATATAGCAATTATAAATCCTTATTTACAGATGGGTCCAAGGACGGTGGCGCAGTAGCTTGTGCCACTGTCATTGGATCCAGAACAATATCTTCTAGATTACCAGATAACAGTTCTATTTTTACAGCAGAAGCTAACGCCATATTAACAGCTCTTAAATATATTCAAAGACACCAGAAACGTAAACAATATATAATCTATTCTGATTCTCTTTCTTGCCTTCAGGCTATTAAAAATTTATCATGTAAACATCCACTTTTAATTGATATTATTGAATTGTATAATGATCTTGCTACTGGCCAGTACGACATCGTCTTCTGTTGGTTACCAAGCCACGTTGGCATTTCTGGTAACACAATGGCTGATCTTGCTGCCAAGGCAGCACTCAACAAATCTGTGACACCACTTCTTATTCCTTACACTGATTACAAAGCCACCATTAGATCTTATATCCGTGATCTGATGCAAAAGAAGTGGGACACCCAAGTAGGTACAAATAAATTACATGAAATAAAACCGTATATTGGTTACACCTACTTGGGTTGTCAGTCCAGATTTGAAGAGATTATTTTAAGACGATGTCGTATTGGTCACACAAGATATACCCATAAATATTTACTTAAAGGTGAGGATCCTCCATTTTGCATCCCTTGTGATGAGGGAACCACGGTCAAGCATATCCTGCTCGACTGTGTTGAATTCTCCATCACAAGGGATAAATATTTTAATGTAAAAACAATGTCAGATCTTTTTAACACAGTTAGTGCTCATTTAATTATTGGATTTTTAAAAGAAATTGATTTCATCAATGAATTCTGATTATCATGGTCTGTAGATAGTTGCATTTTAATTATTGGTAGTTTAGATTAGTAACTTGAATTGTTGATGGCTGTACCCTCAAAGGGGGTGGAAGTATTGTAAAATTATTGTCCTCCTGAGAGGGTACGTAAGTCCACAAACATTCACAGTAAATTTAAGTCTACCAGGTTTTTAATCGTAGTATTCATGTTCTTTTAATTTGGGCTAAATTTTCGTACAATCGCCAGCAGCTGAAGGGATGGTGTAAATCCAACTAGGGTCCATGTAGGAAGCAAAGGTACTGTAAGTCCCCATGGTCGCTAGTGTGGTGATCTACCTTCTGTTGTTGGCGATCTATAGCCTGTTTTTATATTGTATTGTCTAAATAGTGCTATTAGTTTTAACTTTCCACGCTAGTTTTAATTGAAATTGTGATATTCTAGTTGTTTTACTGTCCTTCGTTGACAGGTTTTATAATAGATATATATATTTCATTTCAGTATTAAATGTTCTCGTCACGATATGGCTGAGATATTGCCGATGTGACGTTAAATATTAACTCACTCACTCACTCACTCATTAAATGACAGCTGAAATGAGACTGTCTTTCCAGACTTTTGATTGGCCAAACATTTATCTCAAACCTTTCAAGGCTACACAAAAACAAAATCACGATGGTTTCAATATAGACTGCAGCACAGAAATAATTGCAATAAATGTATATTTATTTAAAACTGATAAGACCGAGAGTCCTCTATGCAGTTTCTGTAATTCGGAACAAGAACATATTTTGCATCTTTTCGGAGGGTGTCATGAAGTGAAGGCTTTTGGGTTAAGTTACTTCTTTGTATAACTAATAGCTGTGACCATATTGGTTTAAGAGCAGAACTTATTCTATTTGGCGTAAGGGAAGGTGTAACTACTGATTTGACACTCTTTCAAAGTTTTTTTTTTTAATTTCATTCTTTAATGCTTAATTCTCTCGGGAATTTCCAGTATGCAATTTAACAAACATACATAGACAATAGAAAAACAAATGTTTACTGATGAAATGTGAACAGCATGAAGTTTATTCTCTGTGGATGTCGTGCCACTCATTTTTTAACCCTCCATTTAACTAGGAATTTCCTGTGTCCTTGCCCCTACCTGTAACAGGGATTCAGTAATAAAATATCAATTTTAAAAAATCAAGTGCCTGTGATTCATCGGAAACACGCTCAGAAATTTGTTGAATAGACATGATTACATTGCACTCGATTTTACTGTTTATTTATGTTCACAATATGTGATTTATTTTTTGTATCAGAACAACACAGGTTGGTGTACAACTGAACTCATCTGTTCCCGTATTATCAGAGGCGGAGATTTTACTCCCATGTTCAATATTCGTGGGGTCTTTAAAACGATAATCACCTTGAGAAAATTTTAAAAGGCGTGCATTTGTTTACCCATATGCTACTGTCAGGTAAATACAACTATCTTTTAATGATCTTAACGAAATTGGAATCCTCTTTTAAAGTCACTTTGTATAATTACAAGGAAAATACTGCCTGCTTTGCTGCAGGTGTGGCTGGAGGCTTGTCTCCAGGTATTCTACTCGCTCAGCCCAGCATGGGGGGGTCTCATCACCATGGCAAGCTACAACGAGTTCAACACCAACTGTCTCAGGTAATCAATGAATTCCCACGAAAGGTCTTACTTCTTACAGACTAGTTCAACATGAGGAATCTTCTAGATACTGATAACTTGTTCAAGGTCTTATATCTGACATTCTTGCTTGCAGTCTTATGCCCTGATGACTATCGCACATGAGCAAATCTTGTGGCACAAGAAATTTAATGTTCAATTCTCCTTATGGAGAGCCAAAGGCATTTGACATCGTTGACACCCACTGGTGGTCGAGGAGCCAAGAGGGCGCAACACGAACTATACCGAAAAAGGAAAGCATACACAGCATCACTGATAAACGGACAAGCTATTGTTACCACTCTTTCTTAAAGATGTAAACTCTTCGTGTTTGTTTTGAATTAAAATAAACACCGCACATTCAGGTGCAACTAAGCACAGTCAGGTGAGGTGACACCAGTGTTTAAGGCGGTCTCCAGCATGTGTTGTGGTTTCATACACAACCTTTTTCAAGAGATCGACCCAAAAACGTCAGATGTCAGATCCCGTTGGCTACAGAGATTTCAGGACCATGCGCCTTGTCTATGTTTTGTGCACGTATCCCAATTTCCAGTTTCTTAATCTTTTGTCAATCTCATTTGAACCCAAATGGACTGTAAAACTGAATGTTTTACAAACTTTCTTTACTGTATGGATAAAGACCTTTGGAATACCCTGCCTGTGTTCCCTTACGCCCAGTAACATTCTGGCATGTTTTATCCAAATTATACAATATGGAACTTGTCACTTTATGCCAATGATTTGCAAACATCGTGATAGTAGTTCCATCCATGGAAAGTGGAGGGCTATGCACATGTATTGATGCTATTTTACTGTCATTCACTGTTCAGGTACCTGCCTGAAATTAAATTGAGACGTTTTTGACATCTGCTGAAACGGGCAGGAAATAGACCCAGAGGAATCTGGTCAAACTAAGAGGCAGATTGCTGTTAGCTTTAATGCGAGTCAGACATTTGGTAGACTGTGGCAGAGATTTCAAACAAATATTTCCGTGGAATATGCAAATCTACCAGGTGATACCGGTCCGATATGAAACGTTCATGATTAACACTGTGTTACATCGTCGCACAACATACTTCAATGTTAACAATATAAGGATATCCAGGAGCAGCATCGGTCAACGTTTAAGGATACCCAGACTCCGCTGTAGGCGACCTGCAGTCCGTCCACCACTAACACCACGTCTCGATCAGGCACTTCAGACTTCATGGCGGATGGAATCAACGTCAGTGGTCTTGTGTGCCCTTCGCAGGTGAAAGCAGGTTCAGTTTGTACTTAAATGATGGCCGAGAGAGGATTTATTGTCGCAAAGGAAAGCGAATCACAGATGCAACTGAGGCCAGTATAACTTGCTGGTGACGATGTGTCAATGAAAAAGATGAGATCTGGTTTTATATTACTTGAGTGCAATTTCATCTACACTCTTAGCTGTTACACATCTCATGTCCGTACCTGTTACTGTGTCCCCACACAAAACTCTCAACAGTTCTAAGGTCATTGTCAGAGACAGAGAGCGTTGTCTGTTAGACATGTCTGAAGATGAAATAGCTTTTGAACTAAAAGACCAGGGTGTAACAGGTGTAAAACGTTTTACAAGCCGACAAAATGGTCAGGTTCTAAAGTTAAACGCATATCTGCTCAACTTTTCTGTTCCTGTTCCACCGCCATCCATCAAAGCAGGCTACTGCAATATTAGTGTGGATAAGTACATACCGAACCCGTTTCGGTGTTACTCGTGTCAAAAGTTTGGTCATGTGCTAAATCTTGTACCAACAGCAAGAAATGTCATCGCTGTGGAGAGCTCGCACATGACATGTCAGATTGTCCAAACAACCGAAAATGCGTTAATTGCTCTGGCGATCATGCTGCTTCATCTAACTCTTGCCCTGTCTGGCAACAGCAACATCAGGTTGTGAAACTGAAACATAAAAAAAATATTTCTTTTGCAGAAGCTAAACGTTTGGTTGCACATGATAGCACTCCAACTACAACTGTGCCATGCTCTGCAGCTGTTACCCGTCAACCTACTAATACTGTTAAATCAGTTGAATGCCAGACTGAACTCACTTGGGTGAATACTGAGAAGTATTCTACGTGTGAAATGCAAGCCGTTGCTTCCACGCAAACAGCATCACAATCCCGCCCACAATCTCATTCACCATCACCTGTTATGAGGAATGCTAGCAAGACAGTGAACTATCAAAAAAAGTCAGATCGGAATCAACGGAATCCGGTACAAGTGTTTAATAAATATCAACTTCTGGAAGATATGGGTGTCACTCCTCACCACCGTGTGCGCCAAAAAAGTCATTCGCCACGGTCCAGCAACAGATCGCCTGTGTTACCACCTATTGTAACATGAATAATACACTTATCCAGTGGAACTGCAGAGGCCTTAGGACCAACTTAAGTGAAAGCCACTGGAGGCTCCTCTATCTTGGTGAGGCAGGGTATAATACACAGCCCTGTCGATCTTACCACAAACCCTCAAGCCGTTGCAGTCCGGGTTTCGTTACACATTGCATTTACTTTATGCTCTACATACCCCAATCTTCAAACCTCCAGAAATCTGACCTTCAAGCTCTGTATGCTCAGCTTCCCCATCCCTGCATTGAATGGACATAATCCTTTATGGGGAACTAATGTTATCAATACCAAGAGAAAAATAACAGTCTCTGCATATTTAATGATGGTACACAGACATATTTACACCCTGCTACAAGTAGCTATTCTGCCTTGGACGTTACACTCACAGATGCAGATCTTCTGAATGAATTGTCATGGTCAGTTCATGATGATTTATGTGGAAGTGACCATTTCCCTTCACTTTTCTCACTCAATAACAAGTCTGATGTTCATCAAGGTGGAACGTTTCAAAGGCTAACTGATCTAAATTCACATCATTGTGTACTGAGAAACTCAAACATGAAACGTTCCGGAATATTGCTGACCCTATTCAATTGTTTTCAGATACACTGCATACTATAGCTACCGAAACAATTCCTAAGTCCTCTGTACATCCACACATTCGTAAGCCATGGTTTGATGGCGATTGCAAACAGGTTAGGAAAAACAGGAAGAAGGCGGGAAAATATTTACGCAAACATCCAGCAGTACATAATCTGAATAATGTTAAAGGAACCAGAGCTAAAGCTCGACGTACATTTAATCAAAATAAGCGTAAGTCATGGAGAGCCCATGTCTCCAAGATTAACTCTCGCACACCTATATCAAAGGCGTGGAATATGGTACAAAGGATCAAGGGCAAGGGTTCCAAAACAAGTGTTAAACACCTTAAAGACTGAGATCACATTTTGGAAGATGCTTCAGATATTGCAAACAAACTTGGTGAAACATTAGCTAAGCATTCGTCTTCACCAAACTATCTTCCTGAATTCCAGAGTTACCAGAAGTTAGAAGAAAAGAAAATCATTAATTTCAACTCTGACAATGGTGAAGACTACAACGAAGTATTTTCCCTACATGAACTACAAACTGCTCTCGTCCAAGCTCATGATACAGCAACAGGGGCTGATAATATTCATTACCTGAAGCATTTACCTGATTCATGTCTTGAGGTACTTTTAGACATATTTGATGAGATTTGGACTTCAGGAACATTCCCTCCCTCGTGGCGGAATGCTATTGTGGTTCCTATACCTAAGCCTGGTAAAGACCATTCAGATGCATCTAATTATCGACCTATATCATTAACCAGCTGCGTTTGCAAAACTATGGAGCGAATGGTAAATAATCGTTTAGTGTGGTATTTGGAGACCAATAATCTGATTTCTAACATTCAGTGTGGTTTCCGTAAAAATAGAAGCACTACTGACCATTTGGTTCGATTGGAATCTTTCATTAAGAATTCTATTGTTAATAACCAGCATGCTGTATCTATATTTTTCGACCTTGAAAAGACTTATGATACCACATGAAAACATGGTATTTTAAAAGATTTACATGACCTTGGTTCGAGAGGTCCTTTGCCTCATTTCATATCACCGTTTTTAACGGACAATTTCAAGTCCGAGTGGGGTCTACCCTCTCTGATCATTACAAACAGGATCAGGGTGTTCCACAAGGCAGTATTTTGTGTGTGACTTTATTGAGTATTACAATAAAGTCTTTCAAACGTTTTAACAGATTCAATCAATGGTTCCCTTTTCGTGGATGACTTTAATATCTCTTGTCGTGGCAAAAACATGCGAACTATTGAGAGACAGTTACAAATCTGTCTCAACAAAATTCATAAATGATGCCTTGGGAACGGGTTTAAATTTTCTCAGTCTAAAACAAACTGCATTCACTTCTGCCGAAAATACAAACCTCATAATGACCCTGACTTATTTTTAAATGGTACACCAATCAAAGTTGTAAAGGAAGCTAAGTTCCTTGGTCTCATCTTTGACTCACACTAAACATTTCAGCCACATATTAAATACCTAAAAAGCAAATGCCTGAAGGCGCTTGATTTGAAAGTCGTTTCAAATACAAAGTGGGGAGGAGACCAAACAACCCTCCTACATTTATACAGGTCACTCATCAGATCTAAACTGGATTACGGCTCCATTGTCTATGGTGGAGCCTGTAAAAGCAACATCAAAATACTTGATTCTATCCATCATCAAGGTCTAAGACTTTGTCTTGGATCATTCCGAACTTCTCCTCTTGATAGTCTATACATTGAAGCAGACGAACCTTCTCTTGACCACCGTCGTATTAAATTATTTTTACAGTATCTCACTAAACTGTATTCAAATAAGTCCAATCCTGCATATAACTGTGTCTTCAATCACCCGTATGGGGATTTGTACAATAAGAAGTCTTCTCTTGTTCCGCCGCTTGGACTAAGAGTAAAACCTTTTCTTACTGCTGCTGGCATTGAGCTAGATAATATAGCTTCTTCTCGCTTGTTTTCTTCTCCTCCTTGGCAACTAGTTAGACCACAACTTGACCTAACATTAAGTAAATATAAAAAATCAGAAACTAATGAATAACAATACAAACAGGAATACAATCAATTAAAAAGTAAGTATAGTACATATGGGTCCAAAGATGGTGGCGCAGTTGCTTGTGCCTCTGTCATTGGATCCAGAACAGTATCTTCTAGATTACCACATAGACCCGTGAAGGTCCCGGGGTAGAATAGGCCGTCAGCAACCCATGCTTGCCACAAAGGGCGACTATGCTTGTCGTAAGAGGCGACTAACGGGATCGGGTAGTGAGACTCGCTGACTTGGTTGGCACATGTCATCGGTTCCTAATTGCGCAGATCGATGCTCATGTTGCTGATCACTGGATTGTCTTGTCCCGACTTGATTATTTACAGACCGCCGCCATATAGATGGAATATTGACGAATGCGGCATAAAACTAAACTCACTCACTCACTAGATTACCAAATAGCAGTTCCATTTTACAGCAAAAGCACATGCCATATTAGCAGCCCTAAACTATATTAAACTATATTAAAAACACCCTAAATATAAACAGTATATCATTTTTTACAGACTCTGTTTCATGCCTTCTTTGAGCTGAGATTGTTGAATTGTATAATGACCTCGCTACTGGCCACTGTGACATCGTCTTTTGTTGGTTACCCAGCCATGTTGGAATCTCTGGTAACACAATGGCCGATCTTGCTGCCAAGGCAGCACTCAACAAATCTGTGACACCACTTCTCATCGCCTATTCTGATTATAAGGCCTTTGTAAGATCATATATCCGAGATCTAATGCAAAAGAAGTGGGACACCCAAGTGGGTATCAATAAATTACATGGAATAAAGCCCTGTATCGGCTATACACACTTGGGTTGTCATTCCAAATTCGAAGAGGTTGTTATGCGACGATGTCGCTTTGGTCACACGTGATATACTCACGGACACTTGTTAAAAGGTGAGGATCCTCCGTTTTGTATCAATTGTGATGAGAGAATCATAGTTAAGCATGTTTTGCTTGACTGTGTTCATTTTTCCATCACAAGAGATACATATTTCAATGTGAAAACTGTAAAGGATCTTTTTTATAATGTTAATCATCATTTAATAATTGAATTTTGAAAGGAAGTAGAATTGCTACATAAATTTTGAATATGTTTTGAATATGTTTTGTACATAAATAATATATCTTTTAAGCATGGTATTGTAAATTAGCAAGTGCAATCGTTAGTAGCTATGCCCTCGAGGGGGGTTGAAGTAGCGTAAAATTATTGTCCTCCCAAGAGGGTACGTAAGTCCCAACAACTTTCAAAGTTAATTTTGCTGAACCATACTTTTTAGTCGTAATATGTTTGTTCTTTTAATTCTGGCTAAATCTTCCTATCATCGCCAGTGTCTGAAGCGATGGTGTAAATCCAGCCAGGGTCCATGCAGGTAGCAAAGGTACTGTTAGTCCCCTTGGACCGTGGCATGGTGATCTACCTTCAGCTGCTGGTGATGTATATGGCCCGTGTTTTATCTTGTGTTGGCCAAATAGTTCTATCAGGTTTACCGTTCCACACTAGTTTTATCCATAACTGTGTTATTCTAGTTGTCTTACTGTCCTTTGACGACAGTTTTGTTGTAGTTTTTTTATATAATATGCACATATCTCATTTCAATTTCAATTCTGTTCTCGTCACGATATGGCTGAAATATTGCCGATGTGACGTTAAATATTAACTAACTCACTCTTTACATGTGCTTTATAATTATCATGTGACCATTTACTAATGATGACTAGTATATTTAACACAAGACAAGATTTCCCGCATCATTTGAAAACATACATGTTTGTTTGTTCATCTGTTTGTTAGTTTTGTTTCAGTTTTAAACCCCAAAGAAGAAAATATTTCCTTTCCATTACCCTTTTGATGGTATATCTTTTAATGCCATGTTATAATAACTTTCCGGAATTATCATTTATTTATTATCTCTAATTTGGAGTACGGTTTGTTCTTGTGAAGGAATGCCGTCATCTGTACGTTTGTGAGTGAGGGAACAAGCATGTATGCAGGTCTGGTAGTCTTCTCCATCCTTGGCTTCATGGCTCAGGAGGCTAACATCCCCATCAGTGATGTGGTGTCTTCCGGTACGTGCGAAATTACTTCACAAGGGCATTACGATCTGACAATGTATTGTTACGGATCAAGATATGTATTGCAATATTCAAGAAAAGTCAAAGAAAACCAGTAAGCATGCACACACCATTACACTAATCCTTACCACGCACACGCAATACGCACACGCAATACGCACACGCACATGCAATACGCAAAGGTGTATTGGTGTATCGGGCTATTTCCTTCTGAATCATGTGCATGTTCTGTACATCGGACTCTGTCTGCTGCCTCTCATTGGTATCCTAGTATAACGAGATCTGATTGTAAAGTATTCTCTGGGGCAAACTGGTTAATAGCACAACACGCGGCAAATTAGCTTACAAACTTACTCATGGTCGCTAATACTTTCCGAATACTCATCGATACTAGTTTGAGATCTTATCCCAGCATTGTGGATCTTCGCCTGGTAATGGTGACACTTTTGGTCAACAGACAACACGTGCTATACTAAACAGTTGTTTTACGATAAGACGTAAGATTATTAGGGATAACTATTTTACTGTAAAACAGTTACGGATCATTTTAACACAGTAGTTAGTTCTTATCTCATTATTGGTTTTTTAAAGGAAATTGATTTCATTGTTGAATTCTGAGTAATATGTTCTGTAGACAGATATATTTTAATGATGGATAGTTTAGATTTGTAACCAGATTTGTTAGTGGCTGTACCCTCAAAGAGGGTTGAAGTGTTTTAAAATTATTATCCTGAGTCCCAAAACATTCGATGTAAATTTAAGTCTACCGTGTTTTTTTAAAAGTAGCATTCTTGTTATTTTAATGTTGGCTAGCATTTCTCACACGGCGGAATGGATGGTGTAAATCCAACTAGAGTCCATGAAAGTAGCAAAGGTACTGTAAGTCCCCCTGGTCCCCAGTATGGAGATCTACCTTCAGTTGTCGGCGATCTATAGCCAAGTTTTATTTTGCTTTGTCTAAATAGTGATATTAGTTTTAACTTTCCTCACTAGTTTTAATTCTAAATGTGATATCCTGGTGGTTATACTGTCCTTCGTCGACAGGTTATTTTATAATATACATATATTTCGTATAATGTCAAGAATGTTCTCATCACGATATGACTGCAATTTTTCATGTGACGTTAAATATTCACTCACCCACTCACTCACTATTTATGACGTGACACACACACTACATTTTCTTTGTTAAATGTCTGTTAAAGGCCCAGGACTTGGATTTGTGATCTACCCAGAAGCCTTGGCTCAACTTCCGGTTCCACAACTGTGGAGTTTTATTTTCTTCTTTATGCTGATTTTATTAGGGCTTGACACTTTGGTGAGTTAAACAATGCATTTTTGCATTTTCTAATAAGGACATAAACGGTCACGTGAAGAGAGTATAGATGGGTTCCCTGTTGATGTAACCGCCGTTGGCTGGATTTTTAAGCGGAAGTGTCTTTTCAATACCAGCAACGTTCAGCGGCAATGCTTCTTTGACTGATTTGTCACTTAAATGGTACTATTTAAATGACATACATTAACGGACTGGAAAGAATTTGAGAATTTCTAAAATCTTTCACGCCTACATCTCTTCATAAAGGACAAAAATTGCAAACCATGGTAACTTTAGTTATCTGATTCTGAACTAAACACAGCTAATTTCGTCTGACACTTTTACAACTGATTACAAATTATACAAAATCCGCTGAGTCATTTTTCATCATATGTAAAAGGACACTTCCCAGACAGTCTATTTTCATTCATATAAGTCAACAAGGGTAATTGATAAAATCTTAAGAAACAAATATTTGTAACGCTTGTTTCATCCGTTTGCAAGTTTTCTATGGTGGAGACGGTGATATCGGCCATCTTGGATGAGTACCCCTGGCTCCTGAAATGGCGAGTCATCGTTGCGCTTGGTTATTGTGTTATTTCCTTTCTACTGGGGCTTCTGTTCACCACTGAGGTTTGTAGTACAGAACATTCAGTCTGAATAATTGTTACATCACATACAGTTTCATTTGTTCGTTAAAGCTCGAATCAGGCGTGTTGATATTCCCGGTCAGAATGTACCACGACCAAGTGGTTTCGGGTGGTGCAACTCTCTAACCTGATTGATAGTGTGTCTCTGCACATTGACGACGTGGATCATTGCTCACAACATCGATCACAGGATTGTGTAATCCACACTAGATAACTTACCTACCGTCACGTAGCTAAAGGACATTGTGGTTTCAATATTGTTTTAAAATAGAATTTGATTGTAGTCTTTGTCTTTTCAGGGTGGAATATATATTTTACAGCTGCTTGACTGGTACTTCGTCGTCATATTCCTGATTGTTGATGGCTTCCTGGAGTGCATCATTCTCGGCTGGATATATGGTTCGTCACGGAAATAATATTGAAACCTTCATGTTTATTATGGAGACAAATTATAATAGCCTGTAGAACAGATTTTTATCTAGTCGATGTATGTCATAAATGATGAAACTGTAAGCTCTTGTATGGCAGAAAAGGGTTGTATATAGACAAACATATTTTGGTAATCATACGAAATACAGCAGATTACGTGACGGTGCCATCGGCGTGGCAAGGTGATGACAGTGATGGTGGAGCATTTCAAAGTGATGGTTGCGATCATGCCTGCAGAGTAATGAAAGTTATCGGTCAACCTTGATACGTGTGCAAATAGTAAGACTTTGTGTATTTTTTTACAATTTAACCTTTTTAACCTAAGCATGTTTCTTTATTTCAGGTGTGGATCGTTTGAGTGCAGACATTGCACTGATGCTCGGAAGACCCGCTCCCTTGTTCTTCAAGATTACCTGGTGCTACGTCACACCGGCAATGCTTTTGGTAGTATCTTAACCGTTTACATTCACAAACATTGTTCTAACTGTGCCATTGTAATACATAGATCTCTGGTTAACAATCATTACCAGGAATCTCACCAGATTCGTACGTACAACGTCCTTTTAACCCCGATGTGAAATGATAGGATACAAACCGTTTTCGTTTACAAATACTGCTGTTAAAGTGCCTTTGTAATACGCAGATGACAGGTTTAGAATACTAGCCAGATTTTACTAAGTGAGGATTCGTATAGAGACTCTCAATGTGAACTGGAAGTGTTTCCCAGGAATTTGGCAGTGAGCAGTAACCTCCGCGTCCATGATTAAAGACTGCGCTAGCGTGTGACTTCAATGGGTTAATTCATAGTTGCATTCTTGTTGAAAGCAACATTTATGTCTGTATGATTTTCCGCCATTTTCATTTTTATGACGTCACATGTGTGGCATCTTGGCATGTGTGTGTTACCTGTGTGTGACCTAATCGTTTTTTGATTGTTAAACCCTGAAACCCCACCTCGTTCCGGACCAGCTGTGTATGACCTTTAGGTTGATCTGTAACCGTAGTATCTGCCAGTTTGTTGTCATCAAATATATGTTCATTGCTAGGTATAGGAGGATCCACCCCCCTGACTCAGTATGAGACGGCCATTCAGAAATTCTGTTTTCAATGATTATTCTTGTTCAGTTTGCCGACTCGAGATTTCACAAAACCGTTATAAACTTTATTGTATGGGATTAATGTGACACTATGCATATGAGAAGAATTTCAAAGGGCGAGACAGCTCAAAACATGCTAGTACTCCAGGAGCAACTCACAAGTGGTCAGTTTCCGTTAAGTAGGGAGAGCAATGTCTGACCGGAAGGACAGTTAACAATAGTAAACAGTTCAGGACTGATGGTCACTGTTTATATCAAGTGGTTGCACACGTCGTTGGACAATGTCGGCATGTCAAGTCAAAGGGTTGCACAATAATATGGAGCAAGTAGTGGCACAAAGATGATATGGATGGATGGATGGATGGATGGATGGATGGATGGAGGACGCATGCATGCAACCCCGAATGGAAACGCATAGGCGATTTGTATATTTAAAATATGTAATCATGTTGAAACGTGATTAGTCACAACTGCTAATGTAAAATGTCGATTTCACCTGAAAATGTTGATTTTGAAGAGATTTCTTACAAGGATTACAAAGGCATCGCCACAACGCAACAGAAATCACCTTCCAGTTGAAATTGTGCAGCAAAGAGCAATAATTGTCTGGCGATAAAAGTCCGGATTACTTTCAGAAATTGGCATTTGTTTTGAAGGAAACCTCAAGGTGAAATCATTACATCTTGACATCGTCGTTGAAAGAATGCATGCTTGAGACTATCAATCTTCTGTTGCCAGGCGTCTGAATGTTAGTCTCAGCAAAATGTCATGGCTTGCAGCTATTTGCAAGCAAACAGGTAAAACCAGTGACCCCTTAAAACCCCTTACAGACCTCGACTTAGCACTGCAGATCAAGATCGCTACGTCCGGGTACTACAGTTGCGTGATCGTACTGCCACGGGTGAGAGCACAGTAGCCAGGGTGCCTTAACGTCAGAGGATACCTGGTCAAACTGAACGGAACAGATTGAACGAAATTGGTCTGAGAGACGTCAGGGTCGTGCTACGTAGAACTCTCTCGGCCAGCCTCGTGTTTACCTCATAACAATATCAAAGGGAGGTAACCACCTTAAAGGCCTGCCGACAAAATACTAATAGCACTGAATATTTATGATACGAAATGTGACCCATATTAATTAACAGTCAAAACACTAAACGTTGTGACCCAATAATAGTTATTACTCAATGAATAATACAATTTACAGAATATACGTGTGTGTGTACGTGTGTGTGTGTGTGTGTGTGTGTGTGTGTGTGTGTGCGCGCACGCACGCGTGTGTGTGTGTGTGTATGTGTGTGGTTTTATTTGTCGGGTCATAATACATATTATTTGAATTGAATTTGACTCAGTGTTTCTTGTGTCTTTAGACCCCATGGCATAAAATAGAGATAAGTTATAAATCATGCGTATATCTCTATAAACGTGCTCCAGATTAATTTCTCCACTTTAGCGTGTATCATGTCTTCGTTTAAACCTCTTTTCATGGACAGCTGTCATTTCTCAGCCAGAAAGTCTTTATTCAGCTCAGTACGTGAATACATTTCTCTTCTACCTTGCTCTTCAAGATCAGCCATCCTATCCTGTGACATTGCTTAAGGATTCATCATCATCATTATCATTTTCCGTTTCAGGATATTGTTTATAGTGTAAATGTCCTTGTAAGTTGTGGTTATTGCTACACACTTGACCACAATAGTCTGGGAGAGGACATGGTCTCTTCACAGCAAGGAAGTTGTCTTCCTCCAACTTCCTTTAAATCTGGTGGAACGTTTTGGGAGACCAGTGTCTTCTATAATGTTTATGCAATCCTGCATGTCTTGAAACACAAGTCATCACGAGATGGCATTGTTTGGAGGTTTTCATCAAACGTCTACTCACACTGAAAGTTTAACTGGGACAGAATTGACTAGCTTGGAGTTTTCCTATTAAACTGAATATATGCTTTGGGACGTGAAATGTTCTGTGTAATGTGGAAACGTTTGTCTTGACAAAGTCAAAGATCGGTTGTTTGTTGATAGGCTTGTTGAACGGCCACCTCCTCGTGGTGGGTGCTGGGTAACGCTGAGAGCCGTTCACCCCCGTAGTGGACCCGGGGTATATTTGGTCCACCAACCCGTTTGCCGTGGGTTGCGGCCCTGTGTCGGTGGAGGATGGGATCCTGGTGGTTGAGGGCAATAGGGGCCTGCAACCGTGTTCCTGTTGCCCAGTACACCACTTCGGCCCTGACTTCACCTAGACGGGTGGTTGAATGAGCCCGGTTCAACCAATCGGCTGCTCATGCCAAGCCCTGTGCATGGATTTTCTATATATGTCATTGCACGAATGTGATTTGAACTTATTTTACTGTCGGTCTTGGCTTAATTGCTCATCTAAAATGTTGATTGATTTTGAAATCTGATGTTGTGAACTTTGCCTAGAGTCTTATGCCCAGAATGCCAGTCTGGTGGGATATATCTTTTACAGATATTTTCTGCTTGAGTATACCCTCCTAGTATCCTTGGTGCCGTCTGCAGGAGATCCAGAGGCATGAGGCATCGTCCTCGTTGACACTCCATTGTGGGTGGGGAGCTAGGGGGGCATCATATATTTTTCTACCATGGCACCCCCACTTAGAAAACGATCACACGAATCTGATTATTCCTTATCTTCAGATGATGAGTCGCATACAACTTCCAGTAACCCTGATAATTGGCGTCGTTTCATTGTGATGTGTGCCCCTGAAGGGGGCCCACTCAAGTTAAATCCCTTTGCTGTGTCAAAAGGCATTGAAGGTTTGGTTGGGGAGGTGAAAGACATTAAAAAGTTGAGATCTGGTTCCCTGCTAATCGAATGCAAGAAAGAAATACAATCCAAAATTCTGCTCAAAACAAAGTCTCTAGCAAATGTTCCTGTAGAGGTGTCCCCTCACATGACATTAAATACCAGCAAAGGCATCGTCCGTCATACTGGACGTTGCCTTTCAGACATGAGTGAACTTGACGTAGTTACTGAACTACAATCACACGGTGTTACTCATGTTAAACGCTTTACAGTCAAAAAGAATAATGATGTCTTCAAGACACACTTACTTGTTCACATTTTGTCTCTCGATGCCTCCAAAATCTCTGAAAGCAGGATACTGCAACTTAAGGGGTGATACTTTTATCCCCAACCCCTTGAGGTGCTTTATTTCCCAAAGTATGGGCACGGATCAAAGTCATGCCACAAACCAGCTGCATTCCAACGATGTGCTGGAGCATGCAAAGATAGTATCATTTGTGATAACACACCTGTATGTGTAAACTGCTCTGGTTGCCATCCTTCTTCAGCCAAGGACTGTCCTTCCTGAACGTTGCAATCAAAGATTTCACGGGTGAAGCGTGAGCAAAACGTTTCGTTCTTTTCAAAACAGATCGTTCTGGCACAAGAACAGTCGGGCTACATCCAGATCGAGCAATGAAATCACGAAGAAAAATCAACATAACAGGCCTCCGATGAGGTCTAATGATTAGGTCCAACTATATAATAAGTTTGGATCACTTGAGGCTATAGTTTGTCACCCACAATGAAAGTGAGGGGTAGATCTCCTGTACAGCCACCAAGGAAACAATGTCTTCTGCTATTATTCAGTGGAATTGTAGAGGACTCCGGAATAATTTAAATGATCTACACTTATTAAACCAAGATTTTAAACCGTCAGCGTTCTGCATCCAAGAAACTTATCTGAAACAGACAGATAATTTTGACCTCCGTCACTTCAATGCATACCACTCTTTTTCTCCTCCGGGTGATAGAGCTTCTGGTGGTTCATCAATTCTGGTGAGGAAGAATATTATCCATAGCTCAGTTCCACTAAAAACATATCTTCAAGTTGTTGCAGTTCGACTTGCATTACAAGTTGCTTTTACTTTATGCTCTTTATATATTCCGCCTTCATTGGCTGTCCAACTAACTGATCTGCAAGATCTCTATGATCAACTACCTAAGCCCTGTATAATTATGGGCGATTTAAATGGCCACTGTCCTCTATGGGGTGGCGCTAATACAAACACCACAGGTAAATTACTAGAGGAACGTATTCCAAATAATGATTTATGCATTTATAATGAACTTGTGGCTTGGTTCGTCAGCGCCAGCAGGCAGCAACCTGGACTCTCCCATTTTTTATGCAAAGTTCCATGGTTTATTCTACGCATATTAAGCTAATTCAATAACCAACATCTTCCTTGTGATGCATGGAACATTTTGATATGCAATGATTATTGAAATATCAACAGTGGTGAGCTTTGAGACAGTTTTAGTCCATGTGTGTACAGTTTTACTATTCACAAAAGGACCTACCAGTGAGATCACCCAAGCTGACTATATCCTCACAGTGAACTCCACTGACATAATGGCTATCAAGCAGAGGGTGACATACAATAGGGACACGCTGCTGTCATTGAGACCTGACAGCCCAGTTGGCTTAGATCACAACACAACTGATGTAACACCCTACAGACTCCCACAGTCAGTCTACAGCAAAGTCAGACAGCTGGGTCTGTGTGTTAAGAACAAGACGGAGAGGGGTTGTAGAGGTGGCCGCAACAAAGTCCGAAAGATAAGTGTTTTTCTGTCATCATCTTCCCAATCAACTGTGCTCAGTCACCGGGGCGTCAACAAGTCGAATTTGATAATTGTTCATCCAAAGCCTGCTTGTAAGCACATTCGTGCTGCCCTATTGAACTCTCAGTCAGTGAGAAACAAAACCAGTGATATTGCAGACTTGATCTTAGATGAAAATCTGGATATACTGTTTCTGACTGAAACATGGCTGTATGATAGTGGTGATGAGGGGTTAGTATCTGATATGACACCAGATGGCTATTCATGTAAACATGTAGCGGTGGTGTTGCTGTGATCCATAGAAACGGTTTATGTGTGCATTCGGGTACATCTCCCGATGTTTACACCTCCGATGTTTACACATCCTTTGATCATCTTTCAATATAACCATAAGGGCTGTATGTCTATATCGCCCACCACCTCCTGTCAAAAACAAACTTAATCATTCTGATTTCTACAATGATCTTGCACGTCTTTGGGCATCTCCACCAAAGGAAAACAGTATTTACATGGGCGATTTCAATGTGCACTTTGATAATAACAAGAAATCAGATGTGCTGAAAATAAAATCACTTTTGTCTTCTCATGGTCTTAAACAGTACATTTGCCAACCAACCCACAGATCAGGTCATATATTAGATTGGCTTGTAACGTCCAGTGACAATATCATAAGCAGTGTTCGTGTTGAGGAAAAACTTATATCGGACCACCACGCTGTGTTTGCTATGTTGAATATGGAGAGTCGTGATTTGGAGAAATCAAGCCGATCATGCAGAAATCATAAAACTATTGATAAAGATGAATTTTCCTCTGACCACTCTCATATCGTCACGTATGAATCCAATAAAGGTGATGCAACTAGCTTGACTAAACACTGCTCTCCGTACAGTGCTGGATAAACATGCTTCAATGAAACAGAGAACATTCATAGGTAAACCAGGATGTGCTTGGTATCGTGAGGCTGTACGTGAAGCCAAACGTCTCACAGGCCGTGCTGAACGAAAGTGGAGGAAAACTAAACTAGTTGTACACCGTCAGATATATCAGTCACTTCGAAATAAGGTCTCAAAGACAATAGAGCAGAGTAAAAGAGAATTCTACAGACAGAAAATCTCCAGTCTCCAGGGCAAACCACGTGAACTCCAGAAAGTTTTGAATTCTATTCAGGGAAAAAAGAGTAAAGATATACTTCCAGATACTTCGGATCCTGTTGCTCTCGCAGAGTCATTTAATGAGTTCTTTAAAGAGAAGATCCTGGATATCAGACAACCTCTGTCCTGTTGTGTCACCGATCAGCTGCACTCCAAGGATCACCTCTCATTGATTTTCAACCCTATTCTTTTTCGGATGTAAGATCCCTTATCTTGCAAGCAAATAAGACTATCTGTCCCTCTGACCTTATGCCAACACAGCTTGTCGTGGATCATTTAGATTGTCTACTCCCTGTCATCACAGATATCATAAACACAGGTATTCGAAACTGGCATATTTCCCCAATCTTTGAAAACTGCAATAGTCAAGCCTCTGATTAAAAACAACAAATTGTTCAGAACTGAAAAGCTATCGACCTGTGTCAAATTTGCCATTTCTTTCAAAACCTGTTGAAAAGGCTGTAGCAAAGAGGCTGATGGAACACCTTTCATCACATGATCTGCTTCATCAAGACTTGAGTTACCACATGGAGTTCCTCAAGGGTCTGTCCTTGGGCCGATTCTATTCCTGCTTTATGTGAACTTGCTACCAGCAGTTATCAACAAGCACAGTTGCATCCACTATGGATATGCAGATGACACCCAGCTCACTACCGTCTTGAGACGGAGCTCACTTTTGACAGACCTGCAGATTGTGGACGACTGTGTGTCTGACATAAAGAGATGGATGACATCTAGGATGCTTCAGCTCAGTGACAGTAAGACAGAACTATTGATAGCCGGCAGCCATAGGCAACTGCATGGAGTATCAGTCTCAGGTGTCAAGGTAGCCTCCTCTGTCATGCTCTGTTGCCAAGGACCTTGGAGTGTACATAGACCTCTCACTAGAGGCCCACATCAACCATCTAAGTAATGTCTGCCATATCCACCTCAGAATCATAAGCTCAATCCGCCGATACATCACCACAGACTGTGCCCATGCCTTAGTGAGATCTCTTGTCCTTTCTAGGCTTGACTATTGTAATAGCCTCCATGCTGGATTGAACCCCGTATGTCTAAAATCCAAGCGAGATAACATCACTTCATCACTCATTTTCCTACACTGTTACGTACCGTGTGAACTTCAAAATATTGTGTGTTGTATATAAATGTCTCCACGGTCAAGCTCCAGAGTACTTATCCGAAACTCTTACACTATACACCCCTACACGATGTCTCAGATCCCAGAATCAGCATTTACTTACAGTCCCCAATATCAAACTTGCCTCCTATGGTCAGAGGACCTTTACCTACGCCGCTGCATTGATTTGGAATTCACTGCCTGCTGACATCAAATGTGCCGAATCACTGAACTCTTTCAAGTCCCTTCTGAAAACCCATTATTTCTCCATAGCCTTCTCTTAGATCTTTCTTCCTTTTTTAATTCTAACTATTAGTAGCGTAATATATATGTCAAATATACATTTTACCTTCCTTTGTAGCGCCTTGAGCGAGCATCGAATGCATGGATACAGGCGCAGTTACAAATACCCACTATTATTACTATTATTTTCATGACGGCTCAAATACGTATTTCCATCCTGGCACAGGTACATATTCAGCTCTTGATTTGTCTATTACTGATTCCAACCTATTAAGTGAATTTGAATGGTCAGTCCACGACGATCTCTGTGGAAGTGATCATTTCCCAACAATTTTGAAAACGCTAATTGGCCTTTATATGAAACACTCTGTTCAGACAATTAAAACCTGAACTTTTAATGATATTCCTGATGCCATACAATGTTTTTCAGATGAATTGAATAATATTGCTGACGAGTGTAGAAGAAAGTCCTCTGCGGTTCTACATGTGCGAAAACCATGGTTTAATTATGAATGCAAACAAGCTAGGAAAGCGAAGAGAGCGGAGCATTATTTCCGTCTACATCCCATGGTCCAAAATTTTAAATGCTAAAGCAAGGCGTACTTTCAAGCAAAGTAAACGCCACTCTTGGCGAACCTATGTATCAAAAATACATTCACGCACACCGATATCAAAGGTGTGGAATATGATCCAGAAAATCAAAGGTAAGGGTTCTAAATCTAGCATTCACCATCTCCAAGATGGGAACCATTTATTGACTAATAAATCAGACATTGCGGATAAACTTGGTGAGACACTTGCAAAACATTCTTCCTCGTCAAATTATGTACCCCAATTTCAAAAATACCAAAATCAGCAAGAAAACAAGGTTATTAATTTCAGTTCAGATAATGGGGACGATTACAACGAAACTTTTTCGATATATGAGCTTCATACTGCTCTTGACCAGGCTCACGATACTGCTACAGGAGCTGATAACATACATTATCAACTTCTGAAGCACTTACAGGAATCGTGTTTAGAGACCCTTTTAAATATTTTAATATTTGGACATCTGGTGAATTTCCTTCTTCGTGGTGTGATGCTATAAATGTTCCAATTCCTAAACCCGGACGTGACTATACCGATCCTTCCAGTTATTGACCAATTTCACTTACTACCTGTGTTTGCAAAACCATGGAACACATGATCAATAACCGATTAGTTTGGTACTTGGAAACCAATAATCTAATCACTGATATACAATGTGGCCTCCATAAAAGCAGAAGTTCCATTGATCATTTAGTACGTTTAGAATCTTTTGTTAAAAATATCATCATTAATAAACAACCTGCAGTGTCGATCTTTTTCGATCTGGAAAAAGCATACGATTCGACGTGGAAATATGGTATTTTAAGAGACTTACATGATTTTGGATTAAGGGGCCGTTTGTCTCAATTTATATCAAATTTTCTAAACGATAGACAATTTCGAGTCCGCGTGGGTTCAACCTCATCTGACCATTACAATCAGGATCAGGGTGTTCCACAAGGCAGTATTTTGTCTGTCCCACTGTTTAGTATTAAGATCAACAGTTTATCGAAGGTTTTAAATGATTCAATAGATGGATCACTTTTCGTTGGTGACTTTAATATTTCTTGACGTGGTAAAAATATGCACACTATTGAACGACAATTACAGTTATGTTTAAACAAAATAAATAACTGGTGTCTCGAAAATGGATTCAAATTTTCTCAGTCACAAGTTAATTGTCTACAATTCTGTAGAAAATATTAGCCACATAAGGACCCGGAACTGTTTGTAAATGGCGCTCTCATCAAAGTGATCAAGGAGGCCAAGTTCTTGGGTATAATTTTCGATTCCCGTTTAACTTTTCTTTCATATTAAATATATAAAAAATAAATGCTTGAAGGCGCTGGATTTAATAAAAGTTGTTTCCAACTCAAAATGGGGTGGGGACCGAGCTACCCCCCTTCAACTCTACAAATCATTGGTCCGTTCAAAGCTTGATTATGGCTCCATGGTATATGGTGGAGCCTGCAGAAACGACCTTAAACTTCTTGATCCTGTCCACCATCAAGGTCTGAGACTTTGTCTTGGGTCTTTCAGAACTTCCCCTATTGACAGCCTCTACGTTGAGGCCGATCAACCAACTCTTACACAACGTCGTATGAAATTGTCTTTACTAAACTCTACTCTAATGAATCTAACCCTGCCTATAACTGTGTTTGCAATCCCCTTTATCAGGACTTATACAACAAAACATCTTCTATTGTTACGTCTCCTCGACTGAAACTTAAGCCATTTATTACTGTTTCCGGCATTGAACTGGACAATATAGCTCCTTCCCGTCTTCTTTCTTCTCCTCCTTGGCAGTTGGTTAGGCCACAAGTTGACCTAACATTAACTGCATTTAAGAACTCAGAAACTAATGAATTACAATATAAACAAGAATATCATCAAGTAAAAAGTAAATATATCAACTATAAATCTGTGTACACAGATGGGTCCACGGACGGTGGCGCAGTGGCTTGTGCCACTGTCATTGGATCCAGAGCAATATTTTCTAGATTACCGAATAATAGCTCTATTTTCACTGCTGAAGCTATCGCAATATTTACGACTCTTCAATATATTTAGAAACATCCTAAACATAAACAATACATAATCTATTCAGACTCTCTTTCTTCCCTTCAGGCTATTAAAAATATTCCTTACAGACATCCACTTTTAATAGAAATCATTGAACTGTATAATGATCTTGCTACTGGCCAATACGACATCATCTTCTGTTGTTTAGCCAGCCATGTAGGAATCTCTGGTAACACACTGGCTGACCTTGCTACTAAAGCAGCACTCAACAAATCTGTGACGCCACTTCTTATTCCTTACAGCGATTATAAAGCCACCATTAGATCTTTTATCCGTGATGTGATGGAAAAGAAGTGGGACACCCAAGTGGGTATGAACAAATTACATGCGATAAAACCCTATACTGATATACCTACTTGGGTTGTCAATCAAGATTTGAAGAGGTCATTATGCGACGATGTCGCATTGGCCACACAAGATACACGCACGAATATATACTAAAAGGTGAGTATTCTCCCTTTGTATCCCTTGTGATGAAAGAATCACAGTCAAGCATATCTTGCTTGACTGTGTTGGGTATTCCATCACAAGGGACACTTATTTCAATTCAAGAACAATGAAGGATCTTTTTAACAATACTAGTGCTCATTTAATCATAGGATTTTTAAAAGAATTAGATCTGTTACCTGATTTGTAAATAGATACATATTTTATAATTGGAAGTTTAAATTAGGAAATCAATTTGTTAGTGGCTGTACCCTCAAAGGAGGGTTAAAGTACTGTAACATTATTGTCCTCCTGAGAGGGTACGTAAGTCCCGAAACATTTGATGTAAAGTTAAGGTTTCCCGGTATTTTTGTCATTTTAATGTATGGCTAATTCTCCGCATAAAAGCCAATGACTGAAGGGATGATGTGAATCCAGCTAGGGCCCATGTAGGTAGCAAAAGCAATGTAAGTCCCCATGGCCCCTAGTATGGTGATCTACCTTCAGTTGTTGACAATCCATAGCTCATTTTTATATTGTATTGTCCTCTTATAGTTGAACCGTTTTAGATCTAATTATTAGTTTTACATTTTCTGTGATATTCTAGTTGTTTTACTGTCTTTTGTTGACAGGTTTTTATGATATAAATATATTCCATTTCATGTTAAATGTTCTTCTCACGATATGGCTGAAATATTGCCGATGTGACGTTAAATATTCACTCACTCACTCACTCACTCACTCACTCACTCACTCACTTACTTCAACAACAGGGAATAATGACAGTTTCTTAGTTGTGTCCGACCCTTGCTGGAATACAAATTCTGGTTCAAGGCAATCACAGAGAGATCACAATGATAACTTCCTTTTGTAAACATATCTCTTTTGGTAGGATCTCTGATGGCTGTTGACATTAAATCGTAAAACAAACAACGTTGACACCACTGCGGTTCAGAGACGCATCCTTTTCGAGAGCTGAAGGAATGCCTTGATGACATTCAATGTAGGGATAAACACAGGTTCTAATGGCATTATACAATGGCGGCCATTGTTTGTAGAGTCATATAATCCGTTCAGGATAAGGTTTAATATTTATCTTTTCTATAAGTTGCTTCACTATGCACGTTTTCCCACAGAAGGTTGACCCAGGGACGATCATGGTAAATGGATGTTTCAGCCTGAATTCTTCCAATGACTGGGCAGTACTTTCTGATGAAACTGGTGGCAACTGGTGATACTGCTGAGGAGGAGGAGGAGGAGAGGGTTGTTGATGTTTCAGTGGCTCAACATTTTGTTTGTCCCCGAAAAAGGCTGATAGCACTTCAGATACGTTGTTGACTGCATAGTGGTTCGAATCTAAATGGAAGGGAACTTGTCTGCTATCTACTTTTGTCTAAAAACCTATTTTCATTTCCTTTTTTGGCACTCACTCTATTGTGGTTTCCCTGGTCGACTGAAACTTTCTCTCTTCTACCTTGCTTTGGCCTGTTCTACCACTTGTTCATTAGGGGTACAAAATTAATCTTAGGCTGCTCTGAGGTTTCCGGTTTTTGTTGGTCTTTCGTCCTCTCAGAATCGTGCAGTTTCAAATAGCAATCAGCAGACCAACATGGCAGATTTTTATCCTCTACGTGTAACTGAATAATAAGGATCTCCTTTCCTATCAATACGGATCATTTTAAACGTACAGGTACATAAAGCTTGTATTGTGGATTATTCATGATGAAAACGGGAGCTTGAGGTGATGTGTCACTGTCACTGGTCCAATGATAAATCAAGCTAGATTGCCTTTGTGGCCCTTTATGTAGACATCATAATTCACCTTCAGTTTGGTATGGCTTTCAACATCATTGAAATCATGTTTTTGAAAGATGACAAAAACTACATGACTGACAAAACTAAGACAAGTGTATTTGTACCAAAATGTACGAAGCCAATGCTCTATCTAAGTAGCAGGTATTTTGAGAGGCCTCATCTCTGAGTGCATTGACAAACTGAATGGGCATGGGTATGACACTGGCGAAATGACCAAACACCATCTGGCTACCTTACTGTTCCAACAAACTGACCCCAAGTGGAAGTCGCGGTGGCTGAGCGGGATAGGCGGCTGACTTTGTGTGCTGGCGATTAGATGCCTGACTCTGAGGGTGCGGGTTCGAATCCCGGATGGGACTCAACCCAAAAAATTAAAAGAATTTGTACTTTACTGAGAAAGTGAAATCCAAAATATGACATATGTTACATCACAGGTATTATATCAAAGGGTGTTCATATATGAAGAATCCACCATTACAGAAGTAGTGTGAGTGAAGTTGTGTGAAAAACATGGTGACTTTTATACCCAGCGTGAGGTCACATGACAAAGAGCATGTGATGCCCGCCTGAGTATCATGAAATGATAAGGTAGGGTTTTTTCCCATTAGGTCACACACACGTACACACACACGCGCGCACGCACACACACATTATGGTTTACAAGGGGGAAATGGGGTGGAGCTTAAAGGTTTAACAGTCAAAAATCGCTTACACATCTGCCAACGTAACAAACATGTGACGTCATAAAAAGAAATTGAAAATTGCGAAAAAAAACCTGCTATACCCCCACCCCCATACCACGGTTTGCTCTGGCGAAACACCAATCATTATCATCACATCGATGCTTCATTGTTGACGTTGTAGCCCTCGATATTTGTTGTTGCAGGTAACATTTATTTTCACTCTGACTCAGTACCAGTCACCGACATATGGGAAATACGTGTACCCCGACTACGCCGCCACCATTGGTTGGTGTGCAGCAAGCGTCCCTGGAATCCCATTGGTTGTGATGATGGTCAAGGCCATTTACAAGGAGGAAGGGAGTCTGTTGCAGGTGGGCATGAATGTGAGTGAGTGAGTGAGTGAATTTAGTTTTACGCCACACCCAGCAGTATTACAGCTATATGGCGGCGGTCTGCATAATAATCGAGTCTGGACCAGACAATCCAGTGATCAACAACATGAGCATCGGTCTGCGCAATTGGGAACCGATGACATGTGCCAACCAAGTCAGCAAGCCTGACCACCCGATCCCGTTAGTCGCCTCTTACGACAAGCATAGTCGCCTTTTATGGCAAGCATGGGTTGCTGAAGGCCTATTCTACCCCGGGGGAAGAAAGTGAACGTAACTGATGGCTCAGAAGAATTTATCACGAAAACATACATTCCAGTAATGAATATCTAACATTCAAATGACCGTCATACTGCACCATTTACGACTGACACCCAAACTAAGATGGGAGAGCGAAAACAAACTTCAGCATAATGGACAATGACACTTTTCTGAAGGTCCCTTATGTGCAATGACAGGTGAAACACAACCCCTCGGACATGAGATCCATATTTCCATAGAAAAACATTGATGACGTGTTGTTTGCATAGCCATTATCCTTGGACCAGGTTTTTGGGGCTGACTGGAAGATGTAGTGCAGCAGGCCGCCATTTATGGCAAGCATGGGTTGCTGAAGGCCTATTCTACCCCGGGACCTTCGCGGATCCTTATCAAAATGAGATCAAGTACGATATCCATATCCACACATGGACTGCCTAATAATTAACTATTTGTTCATTGACGTAGGACCCCTAGTCTATAATGTTGGGAAGTTTTTGAATTCGTGCCTCAGTTTGTCAGGATAAGTGGAATTTGTATGATAACATATCCAGTCCTGTTTTCGAACGTATCATCTGTAAAAGTGAATGATTTTGCACGATGTTCCAGAGATTCCGGAAGTCCTTGAAACCTGACAACTCCTGGGGTCCATCCAAGTCATCAATGAAGGATTTTTACCTTGATAAAAACAGCGAAGCCACCACTCTGAGAGAAACTTTCATTTCGTCCTTGTCTTGTAAACCTTAGATAAATATCCATATGTACTAAATTTTGCAAATATTCCATACTGTTTAAAGGTACACAGGAACTGATCTGTTTAAAGGTACACAGGAACTGATCTATTGCAAAACAAATTCTTATCGTTGAAAAGGTTATTGTCATGAATTCCATAAATGGTAAAAAAATTAAAATTTGGGAGCTTTTCACAAACCTTTGCATCAAAACGCAGCTGTTTATATGCACGATATTTGCACATCCCCTTCAGCGGTTTGATAATTGATGCTCGCGCAGTTCATCTGCATAAAGTTTTCAGTTGGCTCCCCAAGTTAATGGAGAACTCAATCTTTGATATGACCATACATACTCATTATTGAATGGCCATGTAGCAATAGGGTAATACAATGCAAAATAAAATATGCAGTGACAAGATTATACAAAGAAGAGATAGTTTATTAACTGGGGAGAGTGTTTGGTGCCAGAATGTGAGAAAGGGATCAAAACTGTATCTACACGGATATCAAACAAAGGCATACTCCTCCCACCCCAAAAAGTCACAACAATAGAGTGAGTGAGTGAGTTAATATTTAATGTCATATCCGCTATATTTCAACTACATCGTGACGGGAACATTGGTGACATTGAAATGGAATGTATGTATTTTATCATAACCTGTCAACAAAGGATAGTGTAAGAACTAGAATATCACAGTTACAATTAAACTAGTGTGGAACGTTAAAACTAATAAAAATATTTGGACAAGACAATATAAAAACAGGCTAAAGATCGCCAATAACAGGAAGCTGATCACCATTCTAGGGACTATGGGGGCTTCGTCAACCTGCATGGACCCTCCACTGGCGAAGGTACTGATAGTTTGCAAAAAACAAGAAATATTGCGTAGAGCTAAATAGACTTTGAAAGGAAAGTTATAGGACTCACGTACCCTCCCAGGAGGACAATATGTTTACAGTACTTTAACCCCCCAATCCATCGGCGATACAGCCACTAACAATCAAAGTTACTAACCTAACCTCGCAATCATTAAAATACATATGCATTTCCTTACGGACATATTAATCGGAATTTATCAATTAAATCAATTTCATTTTTTAAGAAAACACGAATTGAGTGAGCTTCCCTTAGGAAAATAGGGATTTACCAGGCAATCGAGAAGATATCGTTTTGGATCCAATGACAGTAGCACAAGCTACAGCGCCACCATCCTTAGATCCATCTGTAAATTTATATGCATTATATTTATTTCTTGATTGACTAAATTCTTGTTTAAACTGTAATTCATTAGTTTCTGATTTCTTATATGTCAGGATTAGGTGAACTTCCTTAGGGGGAGAAGAAAGAAGACGGGAAGGGGCTATAGTTTGAAGCTCAATGCCAGCAGCAGAAAGGAAAAATTTATTTCGTATTCCAAGAGGTGGAGTAAGTGAAGATTTTTTTCATGATACAAACCCTCGTGAAGAGGATTAAAACACAGTTGTAAGTTAAAGTTGGTTTCCAGTCCTCGACACTTTCACTGTATAATATTGTTTAGGTAAACTATCTTTAGGGGGAAGGATTGGTATCCATCTCGTACCTTCTTAGAGGGCGACATGCTAGACTCTGTATGTCAGAGAGTGAATCCGGTTCATTTGTGTAAGTTTGAGGTGCTTCGAAGTTCAACCATGTCAAGTCTGTCTGGCAGTCAGTGGATAACGTTTTGACTTTGGGAGTTAGTTCAGGGGTTGTCTGAACAACAGGCGCATACGTTCGTGTGCTTTCCTCAGACTGAACAAGTTTCTTTGCGTCAGAGAAACTGATGTTTCATCTATTTGTTTTCATCTGCTGCTTCCAGATATGGAATCGATGCGCATGCGTGAGCTCGTGTGTGGACGTGTCAGTTACGAGCTCTGAAAAATGGGCATTTCTTTAGCCCAATACAGAGCCAAAATGTCTGTCTGTCTGTCTGTCTGTCTGCTTCCAGATAGGACAGTCTTTGGTGTATGACGCGTGACTCCTTGAACAGTTGCTACAGTGGGGATGTAGATGATAGGTGACTCCCGGAACAGTTGATACATTTTTAACATCAAAGTCACAGTATTCCTTTGTATGGGTTTGCTCACTGCAGTGAGCTCATGTAACAAATCTTGTATCCGTATTAACGCCATGGCCATATTTTCGACATTTGAAACAGGAATCAACTTTAATACTGCAATAACCTGATTTAATTTGTGACGCTGTAGTCGGTGTTGAAAATGAAGAAAAGGTAAGTATAAGTCGGTTGTGTTTTGTGACTTCTTTCGTGTTGAAAACCGTTTAACATACATAACACCTTGATCTCTCAAACACTTTGTCAACTTTAGTCATATCAGTAAACACCTGATGCCTGTTTCGAACAATTTCCTTACTGCTATTGAGTGTTCTGTGAACTGTAACTGAAACAGGAACGCCGACAAACTAAACTATTGACATAATGTTGGTAGATTGTTGTTTCCTGTAGCATTCTATTAGCAAAGAACCTGATCGCAATCGTCTGTCATTTTTCATTTTGCTGGCTATGCCCTGAATACCCTTAGATTTGCAAAAGGGTTCGGTTTGAGAGGTGTTTTATAAATTGTCTCAATCAATAAAATCGTGCTCGAGCTCTTAGCGGTTAACCAGCACTCTCCCTGGGGAGGTGGCTCGTCATGGGCGCCACAACAACAGAGTCCATGACTAATCAGTGTTTTAATGTTACCGACTCTCTAGTCCTGAACAGAGTTACACCGTGAACTCATGCTTCTGATTAAGTTCGTGAGGAATGCCTGTGGAATAGCCTCCCATTCTGTCACAAGTTCTCTGAAGATCCTGTAGTTCTCTGAAGATCCTGTAGTTCTCGTGGAACAGTGTTACGTCTGTAAACACATCAAAGTTCATCCTATGCATGCTCGATTGGACTTAGGTCTGGTGAATATGCCGGTCAGTCCATCCGTCCCACATCCTGTTGCTGAAGATAATCAGTGACCGCCCTGGCTCTGTGATGTCTGACATTATCGTCTTGTAGAAGAGGATCACGGACATAAAATCCATGCACAGCTTGCAGAAAGGGATTTCATCTCGATACCACTGACCAGTCAAATTTCCATCAATAATATTAATGTGAAGCTGGGTTCTTCCTGTAGCCATGTACCGGCCCAAACCATGACTTGACTCGCCACGAAACCTGTTGTATGTAGCATCAGTCTACCATTCACCTCTTCTGCGGAATAATCTCTGACGGCTATCCCTACGACGATGCCATATTGGCCGTACGAGATATACTCATGAACACCTTTCGAAAGGTGAGGATCCTTCGTTCTGCATCCCTTGTGATGAAAGAATCAAAGTCACACATGTTAAGGGGGTTAAGTATTGTAAAATTATTTTCCTCCTGAGAGGGTGTCCCAGAACATCTGTTTAATTTAGTACGGCGAAATGTTAAATTGTAGCGTTTTTTGGTTTTTTTTGTTGTTTTTTGTTTGTTTTTTTTTTTTTTTTTGCTGTTTTTAATAATGGATAAATTTCAGTATAATCGCCAATGGTTCAGGGGATGGTGTAAATCCATCTGGGTCCATGCAGGTAGCAAAGGTACTGTAAGTCCCCATGGTCCCTAGTATGGTGATCCTTCTGTAGTTGGCGATCTACAGCACGTATTTTATATTGTAATGTCCAAATAGGGATATTTGTTTTAACTTTCCACACTAGTTTTAATTGTAACTGTGGTATTCTAGTTATTTTACTGACGACAGGTTTTTATAATGTACACATATCTTACGTGTGTAGCCTATTGTGTAATTTATTCTTAGTGTGTGCATGAACCAGGTAGTTGCAAGGTTGACAGCAATCTGTTCAAGAGTAGATGTCCCAACTGCCAAAGTCAAACTAATGTTATTTGCACAATACATAAAGGTCACGGGCAACGCAAAACACATCTATGCAGATTCTGATACCTTTTGGTGTGGACAGTAACCCATTATCAACAATGCAGCTTCAACTTATAACAAATAAAAAATAACGCGATGAACAAAAAAACGAAATCGGACTTCAAATGATTCACTAAAGTCATCCAGCGCCGGGGTGTAAAGTGGCTTCAACAGCTACAGGTGTGCTGCGTGGCGCCAAAAACCCATGCGCAGTGATTAGGTTCGTGCACCTGAGTGATGTCTCTGTACATGGACGAACGAAAATTTCCAGTCACGCAGTGGCTCACCATCTCAGTATTCGCTGACTGGATCAAAAACAAATACAAATACCTTGCATTTACAAACCCCTACATCTCTATGTACATTCTTTATTTTGTTATTTTGTTTTATGTTATGCGGCGGTTTGATATGGTTTCTTATACCGTTATCACTCTTGTTTGAAAACAGTATCCATACCGAAACATCGCACCATATAGAGTAAAAAAATTGTTCATAAAGAATTTTACTTTCCTATAATTCACAATATGTCAAAATGCCAATCAAACATATCATCTCAATATACACACAATGAGCCCTCAGTCTAAAGGCAAAAGAAACAGCCAATGAAAGACTTCGTTACACTTGACTGCACACCCGCTCTTACTTCGGTCTCATGGGTTCTTCGTTTCGAGGGAAGTAAATCCAAGTACAAAATACTGCACTTTTGATTCCCGATTGTACGCTTATAATTTTGTTTATTTGTTGTTGTTTCTTCACAATCAGCAATGTACATTATAGTCATGAAAAATTGATAATTGTGTTTTAATTATGTGTGTTTTTTAGTTTTCATGTGACTTCTAAGCTTCTGGTACATCTATGAAGTTCACTTTCAATAACAATCAAATGCCAATTCACCTCCACTGATTTACCCACCTCCACTTGAAATAAAGGATACGAGTGAGACCGCCTCTTGTGTTCTTCCAACTTTAGAGTTATCCATGAAAATTCGGAACGTCAAAACTCATCAATGCCATGAAGAAAGGTTGAAGTTTCAAGTAGTCGGCTTTTATGACCATAACATTTAAGGTACAATTATTTTTTTTCACACATCTTTCTCAGAAGCTGCTCGATGATGGTTACAACAGCCAAAACTTCCAAAACGCTTCCAAAACAGGTTTATGGTAGGCAGGTGCAGACTTATCAAAGATCGCATGGGTGAGGGAGTGAGTTCAGTTTTACGCAGCATTCGGCAATTTTCTGTTAGACATATATGGCCGCGGTGTGATCGAGTTTGGACCAGATAATCCAGTGATCAACAACATGAGCATCGATATACAAGCCCGACCACCTGATGTCGTTAGTTGTTTATTACGACAAGCATTAGATCCATATCTGATCTTTATCCAACATTTTAAGCATCAATGGCACCAGTGGTGTCCGATGCAATTCCTTAGTTTCTCCTGCATCATTCATATTTTCATTCGAACAGTTTCCAGCCTCTGTACATGGTTAAGGAGATGCTGACATCTGATAGCATTACAGCTTACACTTGTTAGCCATTTGAAATATCATGAAGATTGAATTGTGCATTGCATTTTGCTTTTAGCTCAGGATTAGTTTGACTATGGAATGGCGTCGCGGCTTATGAGTGACAACTATTCCTGGATAATATCACACCAGATGCTCTAAACTCTCGTGTATCGTCCTGCCACGTCTGAATGTCTTTTCTTGCGATTTTCTGTGCCAGCAGATCAGGTCAATTCGACGAGCAAGAATTACATGTCAATGAATGAAACAAATAAGGAAAAACAAAGGAGAGGAAATACATATGTAAATGAAAGAAAGAATAAAGGATACACAACGGCCACCCATCCCCAAACATGTTAAAGAACAAAAACCTAATACTCGAATACATGTGTTAACACCAACAGTCTTTTTTTTTCTTAAAAAAATCTATTTTAGACATCTGTCAAAGGTAGTAAATTCAGATGCCGTATTGAATGTGTGGAATGGCATGGACATTGACAGAATGTTAACTGACACTAAAATAACCCTTTAAAAACAAAAAGATTTAAACAATCAAAAACCGTTGTAAAGACCTTTCCAGCATTTTGTGTCAAATACTAAGATCAACAAGACAGAAAGACGTTTTCGAACTATAACACTCAAGCATCGCAGTGTCAGATCAGAACAGATCGGCGATGTGTCATATGTATCACTCACATCAAATACACCATAACGATTTATCTAAAATTATAAAATTATAACTTTTACCTGAAAACACATTTCACATGGTTGTGTATTCCCCCCAGAAAAATTAAAAATGTATGTGAAAGACGATACTATATAAATAACTACAACTGCATAACAGTTGTCCGTTACTTTCGTTAATCAGGGTTAGTTATTGGTAAACAGGTACATATTTGGGCAGTTATATGAAACCGTGCTGAGCTTTTCCACCCCTCTACTTGATGTGTTTTTTATTCGTTGAGGCATACTTTGTTATAATGCTCGGAGGATATGATTTGTGAGAGAGAACCAATGTTTATAATCAATTCCCAAAGCTCTGAGCTTGATGTACGTATGTCTGTGGCAATGTTTTTATCAATGACATCCTAGAGGGACTCAGTTGGGTTCATGTAAGGAGAAATTCCGGGCCAGTCAAGCACTGGTACCCCCTGGGTCGCCAGAAATGTCGTGTGGACTTCGATTTATGGTCAGGAGCGGTATCTTACTTGAATAAATATTTCTTTAGAGGGAAAACGAGACACTCACAGTTTTGCTTGATACCATTTATGATTATTTGCTAGCATATCAAATTGTTCAGGGTACCAGGCACCTTTTTCAGGATACCCGGGCCATTAGATGACATGGGGTCCCACACATGGATTTGCGGTGGTGCGTTGAGAGCAGTAATGACGATAACCCTCAGATGAACAACGCCAAACTTTCATTCGGCGTCCATTACTGAAGCATCTACATAGTTACTCGTCGGAGAATATTACCTGGTTCCAAAACACCAAAATCCTTATATGTCTTGTCCCAGAGAAGTCTTTATTTCCTCTGACTTGGTACGTGGCATTTAAGTCCAAATTCATGTAAACGCCTTGACACAGATATATGACTGATACGTTTGCCTGAAAACCTCCGGAGTCTACCCCTTAAAATGTTAAATCACAAACCTGTCTCTCAGGCACAATCAGTGTATAATTCTGTCGACACGCTTAGTTGTTCATCGGCCCTGTCGGATCTTTTAGATCCGTTACTTTACAAATTGCCTTTAATTTCTGGCAGAGCTTGAACAAATTTAGAATGCAGGCAGCGCATTTGGATTTTGACGCAATGATGTGTTGCACATTCTTCCACGTCATTCCAGACTGAGTCCACTCACTCACTCACTCTGAGGCTAAATATTTGACCCCTTTCAACGTCTGTCCAATGTCGCCATCAAGCCATGCTTTCTGATGGACAGAGGCCTTGAAAACAAGATGATTATTTAGAACAAAACTGGATCTTATTTGAAAAATGTGGTGTAAAGTGAATTTATGCCGAAATGTTAATGTTTAGGCATGAAGTTTTACTATTTGTGGAAATATTGTCGAAATACATCAACCCAATTCACAAAACCTTCATTTGGAGATCGCCATGGGTTCAAGTGAATGTATGGCACTTACAACCGTCTTAGCACTAAGACAGCTTCAAAAATCTAGGACCTGGATGCCTCAGGGACATATATGTCCTTTCTCTTCAACCCTCACTTTGAAGTCCAATAATATTCTAAGAATATCACTCAAATTTATATACATCACTGTTTTGAATCCTGATACCATCTACCATTGAAATACTGTAATGAATATATCAACAATTAGACTATTTTACTACGTATGGCATCAGTTTAGCGTAAATGAAAAATAATATTTCAACATCTGAATGTTCGTTGATTCTTATGATTTTGTAACTATTTCTCTTCAATGATGCAATGAATGGGACAAAAGGATCGCTTTCTAGTATGGAACTATTAGAATATGGATGAAATGTTTGTTCAAATTAAGACATGACCTGGTATATATTTTTAAACAATTTTAGTATACATATTGAGTTAGATATCCCACCATCACAAAATGTTTTATTCGAATTTGAATTCAGTGTCTTAACGAAATCAATGAAAATGAATCATAAAATTCGCATCTGGTCAATCAATTTTCATAATTGCTTTGTCTATAAAACGACACAAACAAATTCAGTGAGCAAGCCAATTCCTTTAAATATTAAAATTTTCATAAAATGTATGAATCATTTTCATTATTATTACCAGTTGTACTTATAAGATTGAATTAATTCGCTGTTTATTCACCTGTTCACGTGAAACTGCAATAACATTCCCAACAAATTTGAAAAGCGTACATCACATGAACTTCAGCAGTAATGGCTTAATGGTAGAGGCTTAAAATGTGGTAAAGTGCACTTAATGGGTCAATTTCCCATATAAATATTATTCAAACAATCAAAAGCCTTCAAAGAATAAAAACGCAGACCCTGTATCCACATATGATGTTTAAAATATGATGTTTAAAAAGGATATATGTAGATACTGAAATTAGTTTCATGAACAATATCTGAACGATACGGAAAGTATACATCATGTTAGTGAAAGTGCAATCGGAATGACAATGCCATTGTGTTTTCCCTTGTTCAACCGACCTTCACCTCAGAGAAATTGCCTAATATGTGCAACAATGTTGACGTGTGACATCACTGCCTATGACCGATTTATTTCAAAATGGTGGCTTCGCTGACAAGGGTCCACAGGATTTTGCGAGGACTCTTCTCTTGATTCAGGAATCGTTTGCACATAAATATTTAGATGTACGTAATCAAAATGATTCTTACATACGCGTGGGTGAGATAACTAGTATCACACATATGTGTGAGATCAATTTCTAATCCCGTGATTGGCTACTCCATGGTGATCACCTAAGGTCAAGTTATGACGAACTACTTTCCTGATAAAAATTCATTGATAAGTTTCTCGTGCTTCAACCGAATGCAGACCTGTTACTCGTGTTCAATACTTCAAAAATCTGTACAGCTGTCACCTACCTTAATTGTGTTATTGCATTGTAAAAATGTACCAGTATTTATTAACTGAACCGAACGTAGTTTAGATAGTGACATGTATTTTAATCTATTTTGTTTTCCTTTGTCGTCTGCTACCGTACTTACTGCATATTATGCATAGTCACGACTTCAAAATGGCTTCAACAATGAGCAACATTTGTGTAAACGATTACGTGAAGATCGATGGTAAAGGCAAAGGGCGTGTTGTCTCCATTGTGGCTCCCTTTGGAACTATATGAACATTCGCAAATTGACAAATTCGTTCATGACAATCAAAACAGAAACACAGAACGTAAAACAATGTACAACATGAGGCGCTTGCAAGGGTTCATGATTGCAAATGGCGACACGCGTCCTGTCGAGTCCATTCAACCAACAGAACTTTGTGACATTTTGTGTACATGTTTAATTTCCCTCAGAAAGGAAGATGGTAGCAATTATGAACCATCAACAGTTCGCGGGATGTTGCCCAGCTTTGATAGATACCTTAAATCAAAACACAACTGTTCATCACTCATCAGTGATCGTGAATTCGAAAAGTTGAACACCATCATCAAAACTAAATAAAGAGTTCGAAAAGGTGAGCGAATGGATAAACATGCCATGGGGATAATCCTTTAGGTATCCGTAAAATTCAGCCCAAAGCATGGGCAACTAATGTTGAGCGTTGTCCAGTATCCATGTACAAACTGTACTCGAGCCTCCGTCCTGCAGGGAACTCCGTTCCAGATACTCCATTCTACATTGCCACTAACACCAAGGAACCATAGTGCAAATTCCCCTGGTTTAAACGACAACCCGTTGGTATTAATAAACTGAGCTCAATAATGAAAAGAATGTCCAAGAATGCTGGTTTCAAAAATCGACACTTCACAAACCATTCAACTAGAAAATCCTTGTCCAAAAACTTTCCGATGAAAATATTCCTCCAACTCATGTTATGCAGATATCGGGTTACCGCAACCTACAAAGTGTAAATAACTGCAGTCAAATTTCAAGCTCACAACAGCGGAACATCAGTGACGTCCTTAGTGGTAATGTCGAGCGCCGGGAAAACAGCAGTCTGTTTCAACGAAGAGTAGTTTCCCTTCAGATGTGAACGTAACCTCAGCAATTTGTCAGAGTCCAGCACAAAAGTTACGTTGAATGACAGTTTCCTCAATATTTTCAGCTCCCGTGTATGGTGGGACATTCAACATTAACTTTTTCGGAGGTGCAAGTCCCCATTTTTCGAAGAAATCCAAACTATCCCCCGATGTCGACTGTGTACAAATTGAATGAGCGCAACCTAGCACATGTTGAAAAATAATTTCACTTGAGAGAGAACCACTTACAGTTCCAAAGTCATGGTCTTTAAGTGTTTAGTAAAAGTTGTTTGATTTTTTTTTGTTTCCAAAATCGCTGTTGCCTTAGAATCCACAAGAATGACTGATACTTTCTGATGGAGGATTACAAATGTATGTGGAGTAAGTAGTCTGCTCAGTGACGTCACTCTTTCAAGACATTGTGTCATGTATCAATGCGCAGCTACAGTCAGAGAAAGGCCGAAATATACATCGAGTTGATCCAAAGTAGTAAGGTTTTAGGTGTGTAAGAAACAGATTACTCTACTCGTGTCTGTCAGATACCATTTATCTTACAACTCGTTGTTTCAGTGCGTATCATACATTTTTACTTTATTTCCAATGACTGCATAACATTTACATATTAGATGTATCATAACACTAGCTGATCCGTTTACATCAAATATACCCGAGCGATGGAATCACGTGTGGAACCCCGCAAACATCGCGTAATTCAATGGCGGATTAGCTCAGATCGGCGATATATCATATTTTTACACGTATCAAATACACCCTTACATATTTTTTTAAAACTATAAAACTATCGCTGTTACTTGCATACGCCTTTCAACTAATGATAAACGAATATCTGAACGAGGTTTTAGCGATAGAATTTAGTCTTCCTTCTCCGTGCGCCGACAATTGAAGCCAGTGAGCTATAACATGCCGACCTGGAACTTTATTTTAAATCAACTGTACTAGTACTGACAGTAATATCAAGTATTTGACTTAAAATGAAATGACAGAATACGTAACTTATGTCTTACATGTAGGTTTTCAGTTGTCACAACGTTCAGCAAATATAATCAGCTCCGGAAAAAAATCCGGACCCAGTGGGAAGAAGCAAGCTGGCACCACAGGGACTTGTATCGCTTAGAAACAGTGCTCGAAAAGTTTTCACCGTATTTGGTGATCCATGATGTTGGCGTGAAATTGCGGAGATAGCTGTTTTCGATGATTCGTGGCATATAACTTTTGAAATAATGATCCGATTGTGACCATTTATGGCTCATTTTGTAGGGAAATCATCTGGCGTTCGATCCGTTGGCCTCGACGTTACCTTAAAAATATTTTACTTGTAACTTTGATCGAACAGGGGGTGGTTTCTTCGTTACATCCCTTTCCTTTTATAAAGTACTAGGGTAGGGTCTATACACATATATGTCTTTCAAGCACTGTTTCTAAGCGATACAAGTCCCTGTGGCTGGCGCCATATTGGCTGAACTGGGCACATAACGAGCCGAGGCAAAGACTAAGGCTGTGTGTGGAACTCCGTAGACAGGTGCTAAAATAAGTTGAGGGTGTGTGTCGTTGACCTCCGTAGACAGGTGCTAGGTAATGTGGCTGTGTGTGTCTTAGGATCCTGTAGACAGGTCCTAGGTAATGTGGCTGTGTCTTAGGACCCTGTGGGCAGGTGCTAGGTGAGGTGGCTGTGTGTGTGCTATGGGAACCTGTAGACAGGTCCTAGGTAAGGTCGCTGTGTGTGCCGTGGGACCCTGTAGACAGGTGCAAGGTAAGGTGGCTGTGTATGTCTTAGGATCTTGTAGACAGGTCCTAGGTAAGGTGGCTGCGTGTGTGTCAGGGCCCTGCAGCAAAACTGGCACATTCTGTGCCACTTCCTTTCATCAGTATGACGTTAGAACAGCCATATGGACCATAAAGTTTACATCACATCAGTACCAGCAGTTTATATTTTCACAGTGGATAGAAGTTTGCCCATAGTTGATTCTAGGTGAATGCTTATTGCCTTTGTCAGACGCTGTTGTATACAGCCGCTTTTGTCATTTGCAGTTGGTTGGTTGTTCCATCTGCATCAAGCACAGACTGTTACTGTCAGTTGTAACAGTTGTGTGCCTTGATCCACAGTATATTATCCTATGTACTGCTCCTCTGACAGGTATTTAACAGTATTTAGTGTGCATATTAACTGCAGTTCACAGTTTACAGCCGCATCAACATACATGTATTGACATTACTCATGACAACTCTGGCGAGGTACATTGGGTGTCTGCCATCTGCACATTTAGGCGTTTTACTGCAATATTTGAGCAAGAACGACATTTATAAGTTGTAAAGATACAGAAATGTAGAAGATTATTAGGAAGTTTTAAGGTGTCGGGTTTTACGATTAGAATGAGAAAGCGGGAGAGCTAAGGATATTAACTTGGAGGAAAGATTTTATTGGCTTTGTAAAAACGGTAAAGTAGATAATGATATGCACTTTATGTTAGAATGTAAATACCTCAATACTATCAGTCAGAAACACGTACCAGAAACATTTCTAAAACTACCAGTAAGACATGCCTGTTCTCATGATGTTGAAGTAATTAAGAATGTAGGCTGTTATATATGTGGAACAGTATAGTGTTACGAGAGTGTGTCTTTCTCATTTATATAATCATTGATTAGGTGATAGTCTTTGTGGGTCACATTATATATGTTCAGTAGCAATATTATTTTAGCGGTACGCATTTTTACATAGCGCCTCAGAGTTGCCTCCCTTCACTGGTTGTTTATCTTGTTGACTTCCGGCTATCGAGAAAGTTCTAAGTGGCATGTCAAAACATTGATTAGAGAACAGTCTCGTTTCCTGTTTACTTGGTTCCCGTCCCATTGCGCATCTTAGTGCGATAACCAGTCCAGAATTTTTATACTATGTCAGTTAATTGGATGCATAAATATTAATCAGTAATTACAATTCATTTATAAATATCATTTTCTTATGAAACAAGAAATTGGAATTCAGTTTAACTAGAATTGTTTGAGGTGTCAATTTACACTTTCACACGAGAAATTTCGGATCGGCTGAAAAGTAGGTCAGTGCCTGAATAGGTTAATGAGACTTATGTTTCGGTATGTGGCGATACAGCCATGCTTTGCTCGATACTTTCCGACACTGTGTCAGTATATGTAAAGGCTGATTGTTGACGGAAACACACACGGACTTACACTTCACGCCTGACCGCTCTCATTGGAAACAAGCTCCATTTAGGATATCAGGTCTCACTGTAAAATACCATGATACGGGTTAATATTTGATATTTGTGACCTATACTTTATATTTGTAACCCAATTGTATTGTACCAGAAATCTGTATTGTGATTCATTGTAACTTGCTCACTGTTTGCTTATTATTATTGAATATTTTAGACTTGTCTGTGTTAGATTTTGCTGGTTTCTTATGCCTTTTGTCACGGCAATTTATTAACTTAACAATATTGCGAAAACGCTTATGAGCATTATGAGATTTATTGTCTATTTACAATATCACAATGGCTGTAAAATATTTGTTATGGACCGATCGAATAAAACGAGTGAGTGAGTGGTATAAACGACAAATACTAGAGTCTGCTTCAGCCAAACAAATCTTTAGCTTACTGTCTGGACAGAAATATGCCAAGGGGCCCGTTTTGCATGTTCCCGTCTCCATCTATTATAAGCCTTTAAAAACTGTGTGTTTAGAGGTAGCAAAAAAACACTGATCGCTGTGCAGTGGAATGCATATTGAAGCGGCAACACAAACCACTGACCAATAGAAAAGTCATCCAAGTAATCAAGAAGGTTCTGGGTGTTTCCAAAGCAGAGAGCACAGCGTGATCATATCTACAGAATCGGAAGGAAGCTAGGGTCTGCACGGATTCAAACAAATTTTGTCGTTTCCTGTTGTTTCCTATACATGCCCCTGTGTTTCTTCAGTGCAGGTCCCCACGAATCTTCAGGCCTGCAACTCGCTGTCAATCTCTGGAAGACATTGTTTTGCACGATTAATGATTCTCTGGTCGAATAAAACGTCACTATAATATCTGGTCATCTGATCCACACGTCCGTGTTTCGGTCTCACGTGACTGGCTGGTCACCATTTTGTACCCCCATGCCGGTAACTGGCACAATTAAAACGTAAGATGCTAGAGGCATTCCCCTAACACACTGTAAACCAAATGTTACTGTGTTCTGTAATCTGATTGGTTGAAAAACATGATTAAATGGTATTAGATTCCCGGAAACTGAAAGACTATTCACCGCGTATTGACACGTAAACAATTGTTTTGTTGTGTCATCAACAGTGGTGACGTCATTCAAATCATATTGTGACGTAAAGTTAGAATGACGCCACAAATGAGCAACTCCAGATGCTACCATGAGAACCAGCTGAAACGGCCAGCTGATGACACTTCACTGCTGTGTCCGTATTCGATGTAAACGAGTGCAGACACTAAAACCCCTTTGGTATACTTTTGTGTTTACAATGTCGATAAACATCATGTGTTGGCCAATTTCGACGCCGTCGGTTCCAAATGCATTCCCGTGCCTCAAATACTCAATAACACCCGGAAATTGGCCAACACATGATGTTTATCTCCTAATTAAATACTTCTGACACCCTTCCAGGCAATCCCATGCTTGCCTGGGTTTGTCCTGACCAGAAAGTAATAACGTATTCCCACATCATTGCTCATCAGGTAATAATACAATATTGACAACTATGGTGGAAGCACATCAACAACATTCGAAAGAATATAACATTATTTGTGGGTAATTATCACCTGTCGCCTTATTGATTTTCGTCGGTGTCGTGAAAGCTACACAGCTTCAACAAACCGTCTTCAACGTCTGTTGGTCTCTCAATGTAGCAGGGATAGTGAGGTAGTGGTTACTAGTGGAAGTAGTTACTAGTCGTTACACAAGCCCCAGCCTGGATTTCCCACATGGGTACAATGTGTGAAGTCCTTTTCCAGTGTCCTCAGCCATTATATTGCTATAATACTTATAAAAGCAACGTAAAACTAACTCACTCACTCTTTCAATCAGCCACGTAACATTAAACCCCCGAGAGTTCTTCTTGTAACCTGAACAACAGCTTTATAGGAGCTAATTTCACGTAATTGTATCACTCCCCACACACTGCAAATTACCCGTGCACAACCATGTCACTCACATCCATGAATGATCCTTTGGCCTTGTACAAGGTGACAGCCGCCATGACAGGTACAGGTATGACAGACATGGTGGCTAAGATCCACCCTGCTACCTGACACACCCAGGGGTACTGATAGTCACCATAGGTCGGGGGTTGGAACCAAAAAAGGACCAGGAACAAGGCGATCTGTGATAATAGGATGATTAAGACGGTCAACACCATCAATTTATACACAAATATGTTGAATCTGCTGCTCAGAGCTTCAGAAAGAATTGGTAAATCTTTGAAATATACCAAAGAATTTCTGAAGAATGAAGATAAAAATGGGTTTCCTTACGATGAGAAAGCCAGGCGTGATGTAGCTAAGCATGACGCTGAAGAACATGGGGACTCTCCTGTCAAGCATCAGTTCCACGTCCTCACTAAATCTCCTTGAACCTGACAAACAGATACTTTCAGGTGTTCTTATATGTATATGTCAAATTGATTGTATATTTCTGTAGAGTGTCTTTGTCTGTCTGTAACAAAACACTTACCAAGAAATGTAATTCCCAGCTGATTATGTAGAGCACATTTAACAACTAATTAGTCAGAGTTGGCCAGAACGCATCTGGTCCCATATATGAATAAAACATCACATCATTATACACTATAGTAATACGTCACGGCTACCTACCGTAAACCCAGCTGAAAGCTATGCACTCCAAAATGCCAAACAGAATTGCACACAAGACACCCATGTACCAGTCAGCGAGTTGGAAATAGAAGATCCCTCCCTGTAAAGGTAAATTTACTCGTGTGATCGAGCCGTTCTGTTTGAAAAAACAACGACTATTAAAGACTTCATCAAATACATTTCTCTTATTGTGTAAAATGTTTTCGATCATAGAAGCGATTCATATTTGACAAAGTCGTCATCTTATGAAGAAAATTCCAAAACATGTACAATACAGCAGGCTTTCCTTGGTGTTAAGATGTTACCAAGTGAAGGGACTTTCGTGAATACGTTTTACTGTTTACATTGATATTTCCTCTTCCATACGTACATTGTCACCAAGAATAAAAATAATTTGAAAGAAAGTTAATAATAACATTTGTGACAAAGGGCAGCCCAAGGAGGAAGCAGGCCGTACAGGACACCGCTGTGACCAGAATCCGCCGCTTCCGTAGCACTGCTGGGAACTGGTCAGTCACATTGGTTATCACAGTTTCCATCCACGCAAACTGTAACACATACAACGATGCTTAACGATGTCTCCAGGGTAGTTTTTAACTCACTGAGCAGCGAGATTGCCACGCATCGAGAAATCTTCACCAACAAATATACTATAATTCAGAATGTCAACTTTAGAAAATACTCAGTCTAGACTACCTCCACAAACTGTTTCTATTGGGTATGTGAACATTGTTGTGAACATTACACGTACAGGTGTTTTCAAATAAACAGGTGTTTAATCGTGTTGTTCAGTTTCATGATATCACATAATGTCACATTAATGTAATAACGCTTGAAGTTTTATATATTTGACTCTTTACCAAACTGAATGGGACGAACTTTTCTTGCAACGTGTTTTGTCACATTCTCCTAGGCGAAATGGACATCACCTAAATTGTCATCTCTTTTGATTCATTTTGTGAGTGTTGAGTCAAAATGTATGACGGATGTTATTTCCTACAATGAATTGTGTTGATCTTTAGATGATCCTCAGATGCCTTTCGTTTGCATGTGTTTACAACGGTTGACATAAGTGAAGAAGGATACTCTCGCCTACTTACGAAAGCTGGTATCATCATTATACTTCATAGTCGGACCTGTACAAAGGTCTTTGGCTTTCGTTTTGATATGGATGGATAATTATTTGTGGCCTGTTTAAGAATTTCGTATTGGTTAGGTTGTCTCTTTGTTTGTTATGCTTTTTGGTCGTTTTTCCATCACAGGAAATACTCTTACTCTTTATATCAAAATCACGTCTGAAGAAAAGTCACTATCTATTGCACCAGCCAGCCTCCTCCAGTGAAAAGGGTTCAAATAAGTGACGGCACCCCTGAACGGCCACCTCCTCGTGGTGGGTGCTGGGTAACGCTGAGAACCGTTCACCCCCGTTGTGGACCCGGGGGCATATTTGGTCCACCAACCCGTTAGCCGTGGGTTGCGGCCCTGTGTCGGTGGAGGACGGGAGTCTGGGGGTTGAGGGCACTGGGAGCCTGCAACCACGTTCCCTTTGCTCAACACACCCCTTTGAGCCTTACTTCACCTAGACGGGTGGTAGAACTGGCCCGGTTCTATCAATCGGCTGGTCACGCAATGCCCTGTGCATGGACAACATTCTTATGCAATTACTGTACAGTTCATTATTGTATTTTCTGAAAAAAGAATGATTGTATTTCAAATTATATTATACATATTTGCCTAGAGTCCTATGCCAGAAGGCGGTGGCTCATGGGCCAATCTGGTGATTTTGACCTCTGAATAATGTATGTCTCCACTTTCGTGTCTAGGGCCGAACCAGTCTCACATTAAACTGGTAGCAAAATGCATCTGTACATGTCATCTTCTCTGGAGTATAACATCCCTGTATCCTTGGTGTCAGCATCACGTATATCCGGTGCTATATGACACTGTCCTTCTTGACATTCCGTGGTGAATGGGGAGCAGGGGTGCTGAATCATTTTTCTTTCATTATGGCATTACAACAATCTGGTTCAAATAGACATGAAAGGAAAAGGCGTTTGGATGAACGTGACCAAAATACAGGAAATATGTCTACTACTGGTGGCTCATGGGCTAGATTCTTAGTTATCGAAGGAAAAGATAAAATGCCTATCAAATTGAATCCTTTTGCAATTTCTAAAGCCATTTCTGGAATTTGTTGTGAAGTTGCGAAAGTAACTCGTCTTCGTAGTGGCTCGCTTTTGATTGAGTGTGCACGGAGACAGCAATCTCTGAATCTTTTGTCAATCAAAATGTTTGCAAATATTGAGGTTGCTGTGTCTGTGCACAGAACTTTAAATTCCTGTCGCGGCATCGTTCGCGACAGAGCTCGTTGTCTGTGTGACATGAGTGAAGAAGACATTGCTTTGGAGTTAACAGACCAAGCTGTTACAGCCGTGAAGCGCTTTACCGTTAAAAGAGAAGGGGTTAGCATTAAAACTAATACGCATCTCTTGACGTTTGCTCGCGCTACTATTCCATCATCAATCAAAGCTGGATATTTGAACATCGGAGTGGAGGTGTATGTACCCAGTCCACTACATTGTTATAAATGTCAAAAGTTTGGCCATGGTTCGCAATCCTGTCGTAACACAGTGGTGTGCCACCGTTGTGGAGACCACCATGATGATACTGACTGTGAGAAGGATTATAAATGTGCAAATTGTGATGGCTCGCATCCCGCTTCTTCCAGATCATGCCCTGTTGGCAAGAATCTCAAATCATGAAACTCAAGTGTGAAAAGAATATTTCATACTTTGAGGCTAAAATGCTTTTCACAAACCAGACCACACCTCCAAGGAATATTACTTTTTCTGCAGCAGTTACACGCTCTGTGGCAACATCATCTATTGCTTGTCAGACTGACTTCACTTGGGTCAAGTCAGAAAAACCTGCTGTGTCAACTAACCCATCTACGACTGTAATCACTCAGTTGCCGCCTCAGGTTACTGTCACTAACTCTACATCTGGGTGCCAAACAGAGGGTCTGCCTGGCACATCATCTGAACCGCCTTCTTCCCAAACTTCAAACGCCAGTACCATGAAAAGGAAAGAAAAAAAATTAAACAGAAAACGAACCCCAACCAACCCTTCCCCTCCAGAGGTTCCTACAGAAAACTCTTTTGGGCCATCTCGATATGGAGGTAACCATGTCTACGCAAGACAGACGGAGGAATACTTCCACGTCACGTTCACGAGAACGATCTCCAATTGAGGCACCATGACTCAGCTGTCTACTTTAATGCAGTGAAATTGTAGAGGACTGAATAATAACTTCAATGAGATCCACTTGTTGATACAAGATTGTAAACCGTCAGCGTTATGTCTTCAAGAGACTTATCTAAAAAATACTGATAACTTTAATCTAAGACAGTATACAGAATATCACTCCTTTTCTCCTCTGGGGGATAAAGCAACTGGAGGTGCTACCATTTTGGTACGCCAGGGTATTATTCATAGCTCTGTATCTCTTAAAACTAATCTTCAGACCGTCGCTGTCCGTCTGTCCCTGTCTATTGCATTGACTCTATGCAGTTTGTATATCCCTCCTTCTTCTGATATTCGACAATCGGAACTTCAAAATCTATATGATCAGCTCCCTAAGCCATGTCTAATTATGGGTGACCTCAACGGACACAACCCGCTTTGGGGGAGTGACTGCACTAATTCTAAAGGTAAAATCCTTCAGGATTTCATATCCGATAATAATTTATGTCTTTTCAATGATGATTCAGCCACTTATTTACATCCAGCTACGGGAACATATTTTTCCCTGGATCTGTCACTTGCTGATTCCAGCTTATACAGTGAATTTGAGTGGGTGGTCCACGATGACCTATGTGGGAGTGATCATTTTCCCACCATTCTCACCATTCTCAAAACAATCAGCCCAGGTGATGATCCACCTATATTACGACGGAACATTGCCAAGGCTGATTGGTCATTATATAAGACTCTATGTACCGATCACTTAAAACATGATGTCTTAGCGAACAGCGAAGATCCTATACAGTTATTTTCAGACATACTAAACACCATTGCTGACCAAGCTATACCAAAGTCCACTGCAATTCCACATATTCGTAAACCATGGTTTAATAATGAATGTAAGAAAGCTTAGGAAGAAAGCAGAAAAAATATTTGAAATATCAAATGCCAAGGCTCGACGTGCCTTCAAACAGAATAAGCGTCAGTCTTGGAGGAACTATATTTCCAAAATAAACTCATGTACACCTATGTCCAAGGTGTGGAATATGGTGCAAAGGATTAACGGCAAAGGTTCTAAATCTACTGTTCACCATCTGAAGGATGGTGATAATCTTTTATCTGATAAAACTGACATTGCAAATAAACTTGGTGAAACTTTAGCCAAACATTCATCTTCATCAAATTATATTCCTGAGTTTCAAAGGCTTCAGAAACAACAGGAAAAGAAGAAAATCAATTTTACCTCACACAATGGTGAAGATTATAGCGAAATATTTTCACTACATGAGCTCCATACCGCCCTTGAGCAGGCTCATGAGATCTAGGCTAACTGCCCCCGGACAAGTGCCCCCCGCCAACTGCCTCCTGGCTATCTGCAATGTGGCCTTTGCTAGATGAGCTGATATCATTAATTGTTGTGAAAACTTTCACTTAATCTAGAGTCACATCTTGAAAACCACAGGATATCATAGAAAAACATTCTAATGACCTTACTGACCAGCATACACCTAATGCAGATTAGTTAATCCCATCATCTGTGATTATGCTGGCATATAAGCACTGAGGAAAAGATGTCCTCCAGCCAGTAATCGACCTTTTAAATGAATTGATACTCGTATTGAATCTAAAGATGATGTGTTGTGGTATTATATAGAGCTATAAATAAAAATAACATCATAACATCTAGTTTGTGTCTTTTGTTATGATGGGTGGGGGCAGTTGTTCGGGGGGCTATTAACCCGTGGGGCAGCTGTACGGGGGGCACAATGGATGGGGGGCAGATAGCCAGGGGGCAGTTGTCGGGGGGCAGTTGTCCGGGGGGCAGTTAGCCTGATACCGGCTCATGATACAGCAACAGGAGCTGATGATATCCATTACCAGCTCTTGAAGCATTTGCCCGAGTCGTGTTTGGAAACGTTGCTAATTATATTTGATACCATATGGACTTCGGGGAATTTCCCAAATTCCTGGCGTAATGCCATTGTATTTCCCATACCAAAGCCTGACCGGGATCATGCTGATCCGTCTAACTACAGACCAATCTCATTAACGAGTTGTGTCTGTAAAACCATGGAACGGATGGTAAACAATAGATTAACATGGTATCTTGAAACCAATAACCTTATCACAAATAATCAGTGTGGTTTCAGGAAAAACCGTAGCACCATTGATCATTTGGTACGTTTAGAATCCTTTGTTGAAAATGCTATAGTCAATAAACAACATGCTGTATCAATTTTCTTTGATCTTGAGAAAGCATATGATACTACCTGGAAGCATGGCATTTTGAAGGATCTACATGATCTCGAGACGACGTTTGCCTCATTTTATATCACAGATTTTACAAGACCGGCAATTTCAAGTCCGAGTGGGTACAACCCTGTATGACCATTATAATCAGGATCAGGGTGTTCCACAAGGCAGTATCTTGTCTGTCACACTTTTTAGTATAAAGATAAATAGTTTATCAAAAGTTTTAAACGATTCCATTGATGGATCGTTATTTGTTGATGATTTTAATATTTCTTGTCGTGGGAAAAATATGCATACTATTGAACGGCAACTACAGCTGTCTTTAAACAAAATGGATAAATGGTGTTTTGAAAACGGCTTCAAATTTTCTAAATCAAAAACCAATTGTATACACTTCTGTCGTAAATATAAACAACATAAAGAATCAGAATTATTTCTTAGTGGTGCCCCAGTCAAAGTGGTGAAGGAGGCCAAGTTCTAGGGACTTATTTTCGATTCACATTTGACCTTTTTGCAGCATATTAAATCTCTTGAAGCCATATGTTTGAAGGCACTCGATTTATTTAAAGGTTGTTTTTAATTCAAAATGGGGAAGGGATCAGACCACCCTCTTTCACTTATATAGATCACTCGTTCGATCTAAACTTGATTATGGTTCCATCGTATATGGTGGAGCCTGTCAAAGCAACCCAAAACTACTTGATTCTGTCCATCATCAAGGTCTAAGACTTTGTCTTGGGTCTTTTAGAACTTCACCTATTGACAGCCTCTATGTTCAGGCTGATGAACCATCTCTTGAGCAGCGCTTTGTAAAGTTAGCTTTACAGTACATTACTAAATTATACTCTAATGAATCTAACCCTGCCTATAACTGTGTTTTCAATCCCCTTTATGAGGATTGGTACAACAAAAAATCTTCTCTTGTCCCGCCTCTAGGACATAGAATTAAACCCTTTCTTTCTTCGGCCGGCATTGAGCTGAAAAACATAGCTCCCTCCCTTCTTATTTCTTCTCCTCCTTGGCAGTTGGTCAGGCCCCAAGTGGACCTAACATTGACCACATTTAAAAAATCAGAAACTAATGAATTACAATGGGTTCAAGGATGGTGGCGCAGTGGCTTGTGCCACTGTCACTGGATCCAGAACAATATCTTGTATCTTGTTCTATTTTTACAGCTGAAGCTAACGCCATACTAAAGGCTCTCAAACATATTCCTAAACATAAACAGTACAAAATCTATTCAGACTCTCAGGCTGCCTTCAGGCTATTAAAAACCTATCATGTAAACATCCACTTTTAGTAGAAATTATTGAACTTTATAACTATCTTGCGACTGACCAATACGTTTTCTGTTGGTTACCCAGCCATGTTGGAATCTGTGGTAACACTTTGGCTGACCTTGCTGTTAAGGCAGCCCTAAACAAATCTGTGACACCACTTTATATTCCCTATGCTGATTATGGTCGTATTGACCACACTAGGTATACGCATGAATATCTTTTGAAAGGTGAGGATCCTCCGTTCTGCATCCTGAACGTTCTGTCTTGCTTGACTGTGTTGAATATTCCATCACAAGGGACAATTATTTTAAATCAAGAACTATGAAGGACCTTTTTAGTAACGTAAAATCTCATTTAATTATTGCATTTTTAAAAGAATTCAGTTTATTGACTGTAAATAAATAAGTATTTTACGACTGGAAGTTGAATTAGCAGCTAAGATTGTTAGTGGCTGCATCCTCGAAGGGGGTTCAAGTACCGTAAAATTATTGTCCTCCTGAGAGGGTACGTAAGTCCCCAAACGATTTAAGTCAGATTTAATCTCCCACGTTTTTGATCGTAGAATATGTGTCATTTTAATTTGTGGCTAATCTTGCATACAGTCGTCAACAGCTTAGAGGATGGTGTAAATCCAGCCAGGCACCATGCAGGTAGCACAGGTGCTGTAAGTCCCCATGGTCCCTGGTATGGTGATCTACCCTCTGTTGTTGGCGATCTATGGCCTGTTTTTTTTTTTATTGTACTGTCCAAATAGTGATACTATCATTTTTTAAGTTTCCACGCTAGTTTTAACACTAACTGTGATAGTCTAGTGGTTTTACTAACCTTCGTAGACAGGGTCTTCATAATATGCAAATATATTTTTGTCAAGTATGTTCTAGTCACGATATGGCTGCAATATTGCTGATGTGACGTTAAATATTAACTCACTCACTCAAATTCGTGACTGCAGATTTCGAACCCACTCACATTATTTAACTTTCTACGTCGGTGATTTGCTCCCTCAGTCACTGCGGTTCCACCAAAATAGAAGTCTAATAACTGGTAGTCTAGATCACGTACTTTGCCCACCTCTCTGACAAGTGTAAATATGAATTGACGAGGTTATGAATACACAGAAAATAGTGTGATGGAACATGTATTAGACATTCATAAGTACAGATTCTAGTATTTGTTGAGGGGTCACATTCTTTCAGTGTGGGTTCGAATCTCGGATGTGACTCAGTAATCACGGTGAAAATAGCATTGAATCTTGCAACTTCCTACACTGTGTAAGCAGTCACTGAATCGAGCCTGTCTATACCTAACATCTGATGCTGTATTCCCTGTAAACATGTGCATGGCTGCTGCCTTACCTGGCTGTCCAATCCAACTGTCATCATCATCAGGAAGAACAGGAAGGACCAGAGTTGAGGCAGGGGAAGTTGAGACAGGCCTCCTGGGTACGCCACGAATGCAAGGCCTGGACCTGCAAATCAAGAAATACCGCTGCAAACAACGATATAGTTTTAGTGATATTTCTCGGTGTGGGACTATTTGTTTGGTTCCAGATCGCATATACTGACAAATACACTCGCACTCATGCACGCAGAAATCAGACATACATGTATATTCAAAGTTTCCTTGGGAAAACGTATATACGAGTTTTACAGTGAAATGTTTGAGAAAAAGCAAAACATGGATGGAATAATAGCTCTCAAAGTAGTATTCAACTATGCACATGTCGTTTCATTTTAGTGCTAGTTTGGGACTCAACTACGAATACATGCACATAACAGTTTTGAACAATTTTGAGGCCGCTCGCTAGTCAGGTACAAAGGGTGGCATAATAGTCCTGGATTAGCTAGATGATTATTCATGCCGGCGACTGCGAATGCGGGCGTTAAGTACCACTGCTAGTTATTACAATACCAAGCCTCACGTTGCTCTATGTAGAAGACGACAATACAGACACAACGCCATTGACGGATCCGATACAATAAGGTGGGACGTTGTTATAGCTGGAGCATTGTTTTTCAATGTGGCTGTGTAGTATGTTAGTGACTGTATTACGAAATTAGTCCCATTTCCAGTTACTGCGTTTACCGGGTTAGAACTTGTTGTGAAAATGGGATTATGGAAGAGGAAATATCAATTGAAACATTAAACAGAATTTTCATGGAAATACATAGACCTGATAACATCTTCACGTCAAGGAAGTGCATTATTTTGGAATGTTTTCCTTAGATCATGAACTTCTTAACGCAGAGGACTAAAGGGCTCGATGACTTGGTTGACACATGTCATCGGTCCCGAGCTATGTAAAGATGCTGATGATCACTAGATTGCCTGGTCCTGACTCGATTGTTTACAATCCACCACCACAATGCTGGAATAATGTTGATTCTCGCGTAAAACTGAACTCACTCAGTTATTGGGTGCTCTAAAAAGTCTCTTTATCACCCAAAGCATGCATTCATGGTGACCGAGTGTACAACGATATAGATACAGATATACTTCAGTGCACACGCCTATCTGAAGATCCTACTTCAGAAAGTACACTCACCTATCTGAAGATCCTACATCAGGAAGTACACTCACCTGTCTGAAGATCTTACTTCAGGAAGTACACTCACCTGTCTGAAGATCTTACTTCAGGAAGTACACTCACCTGTCTGAAGATCTTACTTCAGGAAGTACACTCACTTGTCTGAAGATCCTATATCAAGAAGTACACTCACTTGTCTGAAGATCCTATATCAAGAAGTACACTCACCTGTCTGAAGATCCTACATCAGGAAGTACACTCACCTGTCTGAAGATCCTACATCAGGAAGTACACTCACCTGTCTGGAGATCTAACTTCAGGAAGTACACTCACCTGTCTGAAGATCTTACTTCAGGAAGTATACTCACCTGTCTCAAAATCTGACTTCAGCAAGTACACTCACCTGTCTGAAGGTCCTAATTCAGGAAGTACAATTACTTGAACATCATCCTTCACTGATTCAAGAACTGGAGATCCTACTTCAGGAAGTACACTAACTTGTGTGAAGATCCTACTTCAGGAGGTACATGCACCTGAAGATCTTATTACCTGAAGTTCCTACTTCAAAAAGTACAACTACCTGAAGATCCTACTCCAGGAACTACTTTCACCTGTCTGAAGATCCCACTGCAGGAAGTACACTTACCTGAACATCCTACTTGTTGAAGACTACATACCTGAAGATGCTACTTCTGATACACCAACTCCAGCACTGTTGGCCATGAACCCAAGAACTGTGAAGATGACCAGACCCGAGATCAGACTTGTACCCTCACCACAGAAGGTCAGCACGGCGGAATTCCTGATGTGACAATGCTTTATAATATATACATGAACATTGTATAATTCAGTACAATATTGCAGATAGGCCATTGCAACGGACACGTATTATCCTTATGAATACATTCTATATTGGGGTGTGTTCATCCTCTTAAGATATGGAAATGTGTGTCACTGGAAGGTCCAGTATACTTTTTTCATATGAAACCTCAGTTTCTTTCTTCTTTCATTTGATCCCTTTTTAAGTGTACCTTAAGGTGTTGTCATGAAATTTGTTGTAACTGGCCAGTGTAATTATGACACCCCAGCCCGGACATAGCGAGTAGAACAACTGTAACAGAGCCTCCAGCCACACCTGAAACACAGGGTGATTTCATTGTCAGCATAATTCACACATGGGATATCGTGTTCACAGTCAGTTGGAAGGCAACACGCAAGAGAATAGGATTTCATGATCGATGCACATTCAACCATAACCTCACCAGATAGGTAACAACCATGAATTACCCTATGAGCGATTTGTAGCATAGCGTCAAGCAGTCTGCAAATTTAAGTAGGCTTTAAAAATGTTTGTTTGTCTGCAAGGTAAAGCCAAAGGACAAAACATGGTATACAGTTGCGGGCAATTTGCGGATGGGGGTCAGAAAAGACCGAAACATGGTTGCGCCCCTGTCAGCTGGTTACCGAGTCATAATTCTAGATCCTCGTTATCATAGTCAAGTAAACGTAGTGAAGCGTCTTACTTCCGTGGAAATTTTATAATCATCAAAATAGACGATATAAATCAACCGATGTAGGCTCCGACTCCTTTGGGGACATGTGTGATGTCGTATATGGCTAAAAAAAAATTGTCGCATTTGTGCCATGTAGACATCTGACTTCAATTGGCAACATGATGGTATATTATACGTACGGTCTAGACTAACAACTAGTCTCTGAAATAGTACACAAAATATAACATAATGAAAAGAGGCCCTGAGACTTTCCTCATGTTATTTTCAGATTTAACACGTTTTAAAGATTTGCATGGGCTTTCTTGGATATATTTTCCTCAGGCCCTTTATGACAGACTACGTATGATCAGGAAGGCATGCTTTTGACTACCGTATTCGTAATCACTGTGAATATCGGCTTAGCTTATAGCAAAATATTATTGCAACCATTCTAAGAAAACTCAGTTAAATACTGTTTTGGGTTTATGGCTGTATAGAATGACATTCCTGAAGATGTGGTTACTTTCTTGATACTGCAAAACAAAAAGAGTGTTCCTGACTTACCTTACGTTACATCTTAAATAATGTACTGTCCTACCTGCAGATCCAGGAGTCTGGTGAGATCTGGTTTCAGATAGAATACAATGCCATCCACTGCTCCAGGAAGTAGCAGAGTTCTGATCAACAGGACAACCAGCAGCAGGTAGGGGAGGAATACAGTCACATAGGCCACCTGTATAACAAGGTAGGGGAGGGATACAGTCACATAGGCCACCTGTATAACAATGTCGACATTTCACAGCAGCAGGCAGGGGAGGAATACAATCACACAGGCCACCTGTATAACAATGTCGACATTTCACAGCAGCAGGCAGGGGAGGAATACAATCACACAGGCCACCTGTATAACAAGGTAGGGGAGGGATACAGTCACATAGGCCACATGTATAACAAGGTAGAGGAGGAATACAGTCACATAGGCCACCTGTATAACAAGGTAGGGGAGGAATACAGTCACATAGGCCACCTGTATAACAAGGTAGGGGAGGAATACAGTCACATAGGCCACCTGTATAACAAGGTAGGGGAGGACTACAGTCACATAGGCCACCTGTATAACAAGGTAGGGGAGGAATACAGTCACATAGGCCACCTGTATAACAATGTCGACATTTCACAGTAGCAGGAAGGGGAGGAATACACTCACATAGGCCACCTGTACAACAAGGTAGGGGAGGGATACAGTCACATAGGCCACCTGTATAACAAGGTAGGGGACGAATACAGTCACATACACCACATGTATAACAAGGTAGGGGAGGAATACAGTCACATAGGCCACCTGTATAACAAGGTAGGGGAGGGATACAGTCACATAGGCCACCTGTATAACAAGGTAGAGGAGGAATACAGTCACATAGGCCAGCTGTATAACAAGGTAGGGGAGGAATACAGTCACATAGGCCACATGTATAACAAGGTAGGGGAGGAATACAGTCACATAGGCCACCTGTATAACAAGGTAGGGGAGGGATACAGTCACATAGGCCAGCTGTATAACAATGTAGGGGAGGAATACAGTCACATAGGCCACCTGTATAACAAGGTAGGGGAGGAATACAGTCACATAGGCCACCTGTATAACAAGGTAGGGGAGGAATACAGTCACATAGGCCACCTGTATAACAAGGTAGAGGAGGAATACAGTCACATAGGCCACCTGTATAACAATGTAGGGCAGGAATACAGTCACATAGGCCACCTGTATAACAAGGTAGGGGAGGAATACAGTCACACAGGCCACCTGTATAACAAGGTAGGGGAGGAATACAGTCACATAGGCCACCTGTATAACAAGGTAGGGGAGGAATACAGTCACATAGGCCACCTGTATAACAAGGTAGGGGAGGAATACAGTCACATAGGCCACCTGTATAACAAGGTAGGGGAGGAATACAGTCACATAGGCCACCTGTATAACAAGGTAGAGGAGGAATACAGTCACATAGGCCACCTGTATAACAAGGTAGAGGAGGAATACAGTCACATAGGCCACCTGTATAACAAGGTAGGGGAGGGATACAGTCACATAGGCCACCTGTATAACAAGGTAGGGGAGGGACACAGTCACATAGGCCACCTGTATAACAAGGTAGGGGAGGAATACAGTCACATAGGCCACCTGTATAACAAGGTAGGGGAGGAATACAGTCACATAGGCCACCTGTATAACAAGGTAGGGGAGGGATACAGTCACATAGGCCACATGTATAACAAGGTAGAGGAGGAATACAGTCACATAGGCCACCTGTATAACAAGGTAGGGGAGGAATACAGTCACATAGGCCACCTGTATAACAAGGTAGGGGAGGAATACAGTCACATAGGCCACCTGTATAACAAGGTAGGGGAGGAATACAGTCACATAGGCCACCTGTATAACAAGGTAGGCGAGGAATACAGTCACATAGGCCACCTGTATAACAAGGGCGGCATTTCACAACAGGTGTGTGAGTGTGTGTGTGTGGCGTGGGGGTGGGGGTAATAAGATTTGAGTTGTCCACCTACAAAACAGCTTTCAAACAGCTTTCGAAAGAGTTATGCAACAGATATTAATAGGAAAAAAATAAATAAACTCTGTTCTGATGAACATTGATGAACAAACCAGAATGATAAGTCTATGATGCAACACTGTAATGACACATTTCCTGTAAATAAACAAACAAGGTTTTTATTTGAAAAAGGTTTGTCTAAACTCAGGCTACAGCACGTAGTGGTGGGGTGTAGCTATTGAGATTCTCCATGGAATGAACTCTGAGCTGAACCCTATCGAACACATATTGGACAGTCTTGCATTTGCAGATAATGGCCCCTCCTGTACAACTTGTGAACGAAATAACTGCAACACTGCATGAGGAGTGCCTCGATAAGGTATCCCGAAGCTCCCTGAATGGTGGAGTCTGGCATCCATCTTGTGCATTTACTTAAAACAAAACGTTTAATGTCCGACACTAGCTATTTCTTTTATCAGTGTCTTTTAACCAGTTGTAATTGCGTAGACTCATTCGTACATCTGTTCATTCCTTCATTCAGGTTAAAATACATTGCACTAAAGCCTTACCTTTCCTACACTCTTTACTCCTTTGATAAGTGATGCAAACACAAGCGCCCAAGATGCAAACAGGGACAGAGCTAGATGCCACTGGACTTGGCCAATTCGATGAACCCCTTCAGACACACCTAGAGCCTTGTGCCTGAAACATTCAGAACAGTCAACCTGAAGACTCAAGGAAGCGCTTACTGGTTAATGTTTGATAAAAGATATATTTTTTCCCTTCGTTATTCGTTATGGTCATTGTATAATATAATGATGTAATGCATTTTTCGTCCTTACGTTTGGCAAGTTGTAAACATACACCATCAATACTTATTACTATTACTTATTCTTACTGCCAGAATTCCTCCGCATCCATGTGGACAAATGCAAACTGTGGAACTGTCGTTGCGTTCACGGTGCTGTTTGTGTTGGGCGGCTGACTGTATGTTTTGTTTGGACCAATGTTGTTTACCGTGATATTGCCAAGGGTTTCCTCGAGACAAGACTCTGTGTTCCACTCATTGCCACATGTTGACCAGGGAAGTATAGGAGCACATGACATAGCCAGGTAGTATATTGACCAGGCTATAATGGTCGGGTAGTAGATTATGACACATGTGCAGGCAATGAACTGGCCGACGCCGATACCTGTGACATTACAATGAACAATGTTCAAATTCATGCTTTTGCATCTATTTACTGAGTGGAACTTCAATAATGTATTGTTTCCAGTAAAATTGAAGTTTTATACTTATCCTGACAAATGCTTATTACCCATGTCTCCCTCTTCTATGCGAATGATAGTAGAACACTTGAATCCTTGTAGTTCGGACATAGCGTACGTAAAAGTTCACTCACCTTTGAGCTGTTTCCAGTCACGTGACTTGCCATGCTTCTCACTCTCTCCTGACTACGCCCTTGCACCCGAGGTGTGTGCTGCGGGGTTCGGGGAGGCTGAGAGGGCTTGACTCCATGAGTCAGGAAAAGTATAATACATCCTTATCCTAACTCCGATGCAAACAGTGGGTCAGGCCACATGGTTTCCTCAGCTGTCCATAGATCCTGTAGGCTTTGTAGGCCCTCATTACCGGAATCTCGACCTCATGCAGCGATTCTTTCTTCGTCTTCAGATCGCTAATGATCTATGTTGCAGGGCAGAAACCATCTGTCACATGTTGCTGCAAGCCCAGATAAACAATGTGTGATCTGTCAGGAGAAGACCTCTATGCATCCCGTGATGACAATGGAACCACGTTGTATACTGAAGTCTTTCCACGCCGGAAGGGTTGTTGTGGTTGTAGACAACTTCCTGGCATATGAAGTGTTTTGTCTCCTCAGAGTGTTGTGGACCATTCTGTGATATGGACTGAATGGGATGGTGTCTAAGCTCTGTCTTCATTGTCTTGAAGTGACGAGTCTACGCTGCTAGATCGTGTCACCAATGAAGTAGTCTGCCTCAACGTCATGTTTGATCTTCAGGTATCTCAGGCAACAACATTGGAGAATCTACATGAATGTCTGCTTCGCCGGGAGGCACGTTTATTAAACAATCTCAGCTCCAGGTCCGCCGAATGTTGCCTTTGTGAACCTTCCTTTTGCAAACGTTCCTTTTTCTACAAACGTGTCGTTTCCATCTCGCGTGAAGACCCTCATACATTGATCTATGTCTGTGGAAGCTATAGGATGATGAATTGGAATGACTGGATCACGAAGGTGATTCACGTCCACTATTGCCTGATGTTATCAGACGCTGGGGGTTCACAGACGTGACTTCGCAGTCAGTTGTAGTCTCTTTCACTTGCGTGGAATCTTCTTCCTTTCACCCTGTGATAACTGAGTCTTCTCCTCCGAAGACGATTTTCTCGAATGTGAACATTCACAAACATCGACTTCAGTTATAAACTTGTGGGATGGGGACGATGATCTCACAAGAACAGGTTCTTGCGCTTTCCCAAAGGCCCTTTGTTCTCGGAGGTGTCAGTCGTGCAGATAGTTGCTCTATCATAGCCATCATCTACATGATGAACTGCATCATGAAGTATCTCTTGTCCAAGTTCTGCATTGCAGGCTGGACCTGACGTGATTTATTCAAAGCGTTTGAGAATGGTAAGGCGCTGTCTTCGTCTTGCTGATGTGCTGACCTGCAGGAACGAGTTGATTTCATCGATTCTGTAGAAGAAGACGAATCCTTCTCTGCCACAGACGATGATTTCATCCTTTTGACTTTTGATGAGGTTGATTCAGAAGTCTTCTTCAACGCAGCTACATCCCGACGTCTGATGCCATTGTTTCTAACTATGACGTCAAAAACGTTTGCCTCTATAACGAACTCGGCAAGTCACACTGAGTTTTCCGTTTCATAAGTAGCTAACAACCTACGAGATCACTGACATTACCCTCAATGACTTCAGATGAAACGCTCAACCGCTCCATTACACATCTATAAATGTAACACTGACAAATTAATACAATATCTGAAACAGAAACAGGAAGAACATGGATTATTGCACGACGGGCATTGGTGTGAGGAACAGCTACTGATCATCTATGCGTTTCCGCGATGAGGGTGACAAGCATGGCAAGTCACATGACTGTTTTGGCGGGAAAAGGGAGGAAACTCGTGGATGAGTTAACTTTTACGCCCGGGAACTTCAAGGGATTCAAATGTCCCACTATCATTCACATAGAAGGAGACAAGAATGATAAGCGTGAATGAGGATAATGACAAATATGAAGATATCGTCTGCAGAAAGTATGTAAATCTTTATCTCATCTATACGTATTTGGTAAATATGTTATCATTTTCAGTAATTGTAGTATCAACTAAAATCATTGAGACTTCAAGTCAACGTTAAATACCTTTCAGGATTGGACACACCTCCCATATGTGTGTGTTACTTTTGGCAGCAAACTGACCGATTGAAATCTCTAGAAATATGAGCGGCAGTCCACAAGTCACGAGCAACAGAAGGAACGGAATGAGGAAAGCTCCTGAAACATGTTGGACATCGCCATCATTATGACTGGAATGGCAAAATATGATAAATTGATATCATATGATATGATATGATAAGGGTCTGTGAAAGATGTGTAATGCCCCATGACAAATTGTAATAGAATGTTCGAACACAAGAGGATCTGATAGCGACCTGCGAGTATGTTGACAGACACGTTATTGAAGAGTAGTGGGAGATCTTACTATTGCGAGGAACGATAAATCTGCGATTAAAACGATATAAGAGACTTTGCAACTTTTCGTTTCCGATCTGGTTCCTAGAAAATCCTTCAACTGACTCGTTTGCCTGTGATAGTAATGTCTAAATAAATGTCATTTTAATTTGCTAAACTTCATTATTTTAAACTTAGGCATAAAACAACTTTATCATTTCTAAAGAGGTCTGGACACCCGTGAACGGCCACCTCCTCGTGGTGGGTGCTGGGTAATGCGAACAGCTCGCCGACACCCCCATAGTTGACCCGTGGGGATATTTGGTCCACCAACCCGTTTGCCGTGGGTTGCGGCAATGTGTCGGTGGAGGAGGGTATCCTGGTGGTTGGGGGCATGGGAGCAGGACCATTGTTCCTATTGCTAAACACACTACTTTGGCCCTGACTTCACCTAGACGGGTGGTTGAATGGGCCCGGTTCAACCAATCGGCTGGTCATGCCAAGCCCTGTGCATGGACTATATATATACATGTCATTGCACAAATTTTATTTGCAATTGTTTGAATTTTCTTGGCACTACTATTGGTCTCTAACTTTTTGGATTCTGAAATGTGATAATATAAACTTTGCCTTGAGTCTTATACCAGAAGGCGATGGCTCATGGGCCAATCTGGTGGATCAATTATTTATATTTTTTTCTGCTGGAGTATATCATCTGAGTACCCTTGGTGCTGCAAGTCGGAGGCCCACTTGTTTTTAGCATTGTCCTTGTGATACTCCGTGGTGGGTGGGGAGCTCAGATGATGAACCATATTAAAGTAACTATGGCTTACACAACCCCATTAAAAGAAACAGGCGTCAACTTGACAATGATGATGGTGAACTACGACCGTCTATTCTGACCGTTGAATACTGGCCACGATTTCTAGTGATCGAGACTCTTGACAAATCACCTTTCAAATTAAACCCATTTGCGGTATCAAAAGGTATACATGGCATCGCAGGTGAGGTACGAAATATCAGGCTCCCTACTTGTAGAATGTAGCAATCAACCAACCTGTTGTCAACCTAACTGTTTGTTGGAGTCCAGGTTTCAGTTACTCCACACAGGACTCTGAACATGAGCAAAAGGATTGTTAGAGACCGAGATCAATTGTTTGCAGATGTGACTGAGTTTGACATCGTATCATAAATGAAAGATCAATTGGTGACTTTTGTTACAAGATTTACAACTCGGATAAACTCAGAAACAAAACCTACTAATATATATATATCTTCCACTTCTCTTCTCCAAGTATTCCAAAATCAGTAAGAGCAGGATATTGTAATATCAGTGTTGATACTTACATCCCCAACCCGCTCAGGTGTTTTAAATGTTAGAAATATGGACACGGTGTAAATACTTGCACATTGTCTGTTGTGTGTGCTCACTGTGTTGAGAAAACACACACAACAGAAGATTTTGACAGTGATTATAAAAAATGCACCAATTGCTCAGGCGACCATTCGTCATTTTCTAAACAAAAACATCATCTGAGTCTAGCTCTAAAAGAACAAAATCATCCACAGGCTGCCAAACTACCTCGACGTGGATAAATTGCGATTCTCCACAGCTTTTGTACCCTGCTATATCATCACAGACTGAGGAATCACTTCCTAGTACATCAGTCTTCTTCTGATCACAAATCATCATCATCATCTCAGTCACACTCGACTGAGTGAGTGAGTTAATATTTAACGTCACATCGGCAATCATAGTATCTCAGCCATATCGTGACGAGAACGTTTAATACAGAAGTGAAATATATGGATACTATAAAAACCTGTCAACGAGGGACAGTAAAACAACTAGAATATCACAAATATGATTAAAACTAGTGTGGAAAGTTAGAAATAAATTAATATCACTATTCGGACAATACAACATAAAATCAGGCTATAGATCGCCAACAACTAAAGGCAGATCACCATACTAGGGACCATGGGGACTTACAGTACCTTTGCTACCTGCATGGACCCTAGCTGGATTTAAAACATCCCCTCAGCTGTTAGCAATTTAGTCACATCTAGCCAAAAATTAAAAATACACATATACCACGATTAAAAACAGTGGAAGTCTAAACGTACAGGAAATGTTTTGGGACTTACGTACCCTCTCAGGAGGACAATAATTATACGCTACTTCAACCCCCTTTGAGGGTACAGCCACTAACAATTCAAGTTACTAATCTAAACTACCATAAATTAAAATGCAGCTATCTACAGAACATAATAATCAAAATTCAAAGATGAAATCAATTTCTTTTAAAAATCGAAGAATTAAATGAGAACTTACGGTGTTAAAAAGATCCTTCATTGTTTTTACATTGAAATATTTATCCCTTATGATGGAGAATTCAACACAGTCAAGCAAGATATGCTTGACCGTGGTTCTCTCATCACAAGGGATGTAAAACGGAGGATCCTCACCTTTCAATAGGTATGAATGTGTATATCTAGTATGGCCATTACGGCATCGCCGCATGATTACCTCTTCAAATCTGGACTGACAACCCAAGTAGGAATAACCAATATACGTTTTTGTTTCATGTAATTTATTTATACCTACTTGGGTTTCCCACTTCTGCATCAGATCACGGATGTAAGTTCTAATACTAGCTTTGTAATCACTGTCTGGAATAAGAAGTGGTGTCACAGGTTTCTTGAGTGCTGACTTGGCAGCAAGATCGGCCATTGCGTTACCGGAAATGCCTACGTGGCTGGGTAACCAACAAAAGACGATGTCGTATTGGCCAGTAGCAAGATTATTATAGAATTCAATAATTTCTATTAAAAGTGGATGTTTACAAGAAATATTTTTAATACCCTGAAAGCAAGAAAGAGAGTCGGAATAGATTATATATTGCTTACGTTTAGGGTGTCTTTGAATATATTTAAGAGCTGTTAGTATGGCGTTAGCTTCTAATGTAAAAATAGAACTGTTATCCGGTAATCTAGACGATATTGTTCTGGATCCAATGACAGTGGTACAAGCCACAGCGCCACCGTCCTTAGACCCATCTGTAAATAAGGATTTATAATTGCTGTATTTATGTTTCATTTGATTACATTCTTGTTTATACTGTAATTCTTTAGTTTCTGATTTTTTAAAAGTCGTTAATGTTAGGTCAACTTGTGGCCTAACCAACTGCCAAGGAGGAGAAGAAAGACGACGGGAAGCAGCTATGTTTTCCAGCTCAATGCTTGCAGCAGAAATAAGTGGTTTTATTCTTAAACCAAGAGGCGGAACGGAGGATTGAAAACACACTTATATGCAGGGTTTGACTCATTTGAATATAGTTTAGTTACATACTGTAAAGCTAATTTTATACGTCGCTGCTCCAGAGATGGTTCATCAGCCTCGACATACAGGCTGTCAACAGGTGAAGTTCTAAAGGAGCCAAGACAAACTCTTAGACCTTGATGATGGACTGAATCTAATAGTTTTAAGTTGCTTTTGCAAGTTTAGAACGAATGAGTGATCGATATAGGTGGAGGGTAGCTTGATCCCCTCCCCATTTTGAATATTAAACCACTTTCGACAAGTCAAGTGCTTTCAGGCATTTAGTTTTAAGTGATTTAATATGTGGTAAAAATGTTAAATGTGAATCAAAGATTAGACCCAAAAACTTGGCTTCCTTTACAACATTAATGGGCGTCCCATCTAGAGACAGTTCAGGGTCTTTATGTGGTTTGTATTTACGACAAAAATGTATGCAGTTAGTTTTCGATTTCATCTTAAACATGGAGATCCATTACTTTCTGATAAATCAGATATTGCGAATAAACTGGGCGAAACTCTCGCTAAACTTTCTTTCTCTTCGAATTATATACCTAAATTTCAGCAATATCAAGAACAAGAAAAGAAAACTATTATAATTTTAATTCTGATAATGGGGAAGATTATAATGAAACGTTCTCTATTCATGAACTCCATACTGCTCTTGACCAAGCTCATGACACTGCTACAGGAGCTGATAACATACATTATCAGCTCTTGAAGCACTTACCAGAATCCTGTTTAGAGACGCTCTTATCAATTTTTGATGATATTTGGACTTCCGGGAAATTTCCCTCTTCATGGTGTGATACCATAGTAGTACCAATACCTAAACCTGGACGTGATCATACGGATCCATCCAATTATCGTCCGACTTCATTAACTAGCTGTGTTTGCAAGACCACGGAACGCATGATAAATAATCGACTTGTTTGGTATTTGGAAACAAATAATCTTCTAACAGATATACAATGTGGTTTCCGGAAAAACAGAAGTATTGTCGATCACTTAGTGCGTTTAGAATCATTTCTGAAAAACGCGCTGATTAATAAGGAACATGCTCTGTCTATCTTTTTTTATCTTGAGAAAGTATGTCACACAACCTGGAAACATGGCATTCTGAGAGATTTTCATGATTTCGGTTTGCGAGGTCGTTTGCCTCAATTCATTGCCAAATTTTTAAATAACAGACAATTTCAAGTCCGCGTGGGTTCTACCCTGTCTGATCATTACAATCAAGATCAGGGTGTTCCACAAGGCAGTATTTTATCTGTCACACTTTTTAGCATCAAGATCAACAGTTTGTCAAACGTTTTAAACGATTCAATTGATGGGTCGTTATTTGTGGATGATTTTAATATTCCTTGTCGTGGTGAAAATATGCATACCATTCAACGGCAGCCGCAGTTGTGTGTGAATGTGTGTTGTGTGTGTTAAATGTGAATCAAAGATTAGACCCAAGAACTTGGCTTCCTTTACAACTTTAATGGGCGTCCCATCTAGAGACAGTTCAGGGTCTTTATGTGGTTTGTATTTACGACAAAAATGTATGCAGTTAGTTTTCGATTTGGAAAATTTAAAGCCATTTTCAAGACACCATTTATTAATCTTGTTTAAACACAACTGCAATTGCCGTTCAATGGCATGCATATTTTTACCACGACAAGAAATATTAAAATCATCCACAAATAACGATCCATCAATTGAATCGTTTAAAACTTTTTAAAACACCCTGGTACAGGGACCTATTCTGCTTTCGACTTGTCACTCACAAATTCAGAACTACTAAATGAATTCGAATGGTCAGTCCATGATGATATCTGTGGAAGTGACCATTTTCCTGCTATATTAAAAGCTGTAACTCCATCTGATGTCCCTCCATCATCAAGGCGGAATTTTAAAAAGGCTAACTGGACTTTATATGAAACACTGTGTGCTGAAGCACTTAAACCTGAACGTTTTATTGACGTTCCTGGTGCATTAAATGTTTTTCTGATGAACTGAATTCCATAGCTGATGGGTGTATACCAAAGTCCTCTGTAATTCCACATATTCGAAAAACATGGTTCACCGATGAAAGCAAACAAGCTAGGATGGCAAGGAAAAAAGCAGAACATTATTTCCGTCGCCATCCTATGGTGCATAATTTAAATAAATTTAAAATTTTAAATGCTAAAGCACGGCGTACCTTTAAATAGAACAAACGCCAATCTTGGCAAAATTATGTGTCCAAACTAAATTCTCGGACACCCATGTCCAAGGTATGGAACATGGTCCAGAAAATTAAAGGTAAAGGTACTAAATCTACTGTCCATCATCTTAAACATGGAGATCCATTACTTACTGATAAATCAGATATTGCGAATAAACTGGGCGAAACTCTCGCTAAACTTCCTTCCTCTTCGAATTATATACCTAAATTTCAGCAATATCAAGAACAAGAAAAGAAAACTATTAATTTTAATTCTGATAATGGGGAAGATTATAATGAAACGTTCTCTATTCATGAACTCCATACTGCTCTTGACCAAGCTCATGACACTGCTACAGGAGCTGATAACATACATTATCAGCTCTTGAAGCACTTACCAGAATCCTGTTTAGAGACGCTCTTATCAATTTTTGATGATATTTGGACTTCCGGGAAATTTCCCTCTTCATGGTGTGATACCATAGTAGTACCAATACCTAAACCTGGACGTGATCATACGGATCCATCCAATTATCGTCCGACTTCATTAACTAGCTGTGTTTGCAAGACCACGGAACGCATGATAAATAATCGACTTGTTTGGTATTTGGAAACAAATAATCTTCTAACAGATATACAATGTGGTTTCCGGAAAAACAGAAGTATTGTCGATCACTTAGTGCGTTTAGAATCATTTCTGAAAAACGCGCTGATTAATAAGCAACATGCTCTGTCTATCTTTTTTTATCTTGAGAAGGTATGTCACACAACCTGGAAATATGGCATTCTGAGAGATTTACATGATTTCGATTTGCGAGGTCGTTTGCCTCAATTCATTGCCAAATTTTTAAATAACAGACAATTTCAAGTCCGCGTGGGTTCTACCCTGTCTGATCATTACAATCAAGATCAGGGTGTTCCACAAGGCAGTATTTTATCTGTCACACTTTTTAGCATCAAGATCAACAGTTTGTCAAACGTTTTAAACGATTCAATTGATGGGTCGTTATTTGTGGATGATTTTAATATTTCTTGTCGTGGTGAAAATATGCATACCATTCAACGGCAGCCGCAGTTGTGTTTAAACAAGATTAATAGATGGTGTCTTGAAAACGGCTTCAAATGTTCTAAATCAAAAACTAACTGCATACATTTTTGTCGCAAATATAAACCACATAAAGACCCTGAACTATCTCTAGATGGCACGCCAATTTAAGTTGTTAAGAGTAAAAATAAATGCCTGAAAGCACTTGACTTGTTGAAAGTGTTTTCAAATTCTAAATGGGCAGGGGATCAAACTACCTTTCTCCATCTCTATCGATCACTCTATCGATTATGGCTCCATCGTCTATGGTGGAGCTTGCAAAAGCAACTTAAAACTGTCCGTCATCAAGGTCTAAGACTTTGTCTTGGGTGTTTTAGAACTTCACCTATTGACAGCCTCTAGGTTGAGGCTGAGGAACCATCTCTTGAGCAGCGCTTTATACAGTTAGCTTTAAAGTACATTATTAACTTATACTCTAATCATTCTAACCCTGCCTATAACTGTGTTTTCAATCACCTTTATGGGGATTTATACAACAAAAAGTCTTCTCTTGTTCCGCCTCTAGGACATAGCATTAAACCCTTTCTTTCTGCTGCCGGCTTTGAGCTGGAAAACATAGCTCCCTCCCTTCTTATTTCTTCTCCTCCTTGGCAGTTGGTCAGGCCCCAAGTGGACCTAACATTGACCACATTTAAAAAATCAGAAACTGGTGAATTACAATATAAACAAGAATATAATCAACTAAAACATAAATATAGCAATTATAAATCCTTATTTACAGATGGGTCCAAGGACGGCGGCGCAGTGGCCTGTGCCATTGTCATTGGATCCAGAACAATATCTTCTCGATTACCAGCCAAAAGTTCAATTTTTACAGCTGAAGCTAACGCCATACTAACGGCTCTTAAATATATTCAAAGACACCCTAAACATTAACAGTATATAATCTATTCCGACTCTCTTTCTTGCTTTCAGGCGATTAAAAATCTTTCTTGTAAACATCTACTTTTAATCGAAATTATTGAATTGTATAAATAATGTTGCTACTGGTCAATACGACATCGTCTTCTGTTTGTTACCAAGCCACGTAGGCATTTCCGGTAACGCAATGGCCGATCTTGCTGCCAAGTCAGCACTCAAGAAATCTGTGACACCACTTCTTATTCCAGACAGTGATTACAAAGCTAGCATTAGAACTTACATCCGTGATCTGATGCAGAAGAAGTGGGACACCCAAGTAGGTACAAATACATTACATGAAATATAACCTTATATTGGTTACACCTACTTGGGCTGTCAGTCCAGATTTGAAGAGGCTATTTTAAGACGATGTCGTATTGGCCATACTAGATATACTCATTCATACCTTGTAAAAGGTGAGGATCCTCCATTTTGTATCCCTTGTGATAAGAGAGTCACGGTCAAGCATATCCTGCTTGAATGTGTTGACTTCTCCATCACAAGGGATAAGTATTATACAGTTAAAACAATTAAGGATCTTTTTACCAGCGTTAGGTCTCAATTAATATTATTGGGTTTTTTAAAGGAAATTGATTTTTTGGCTGAATTTTGAAAACTTGTGTAAATAGATGTATCTTAATTATTGGAAGTTTGGATTAGTAACTTGAATTGTTGGTTGTTGTACCCTCAAAGGGGATTGAAGTATCGTAAAATTATTGGCCTCCTGAGAGGGGGCGTAAGTCCAAAAGCATTCACAGTCAAATTAAACTTTCCACTGTTCTTAGTCGTGGTATATGTGTATTTTTAATTTTTGGCTAGATGTGTCTAAATTGCTAACGGCTGAGGGGATGATGTAAATCCAACAGGGTTCATGCAGGTAGTAAAGGCACTGTAAGTCCCCATGGTCCCTAGTATGGTGATCTACCTTCAGTTGTTGGCAATCTATAGCCTGATTTTATATTGTATTGTCCGAATAGTGATATTAGTTTTAACTTTCCTCGCTAGTTTTAATTCAAAGTGTGATATTCTAGTTGTTTTACTGTCCTTCTTTGGCAGGTTTTTATACTATACATATATTTAATTTCAGAATTAAATGTTCTGCTCACGATATGGCTGAAACATTGCCGATGTGACGTTAAATATTAACTCACTCACTCTAAAGAGGTCTGTGTTAACACTAACATTTGCACTGATTCACTAACTCACTGGTAAGTTAGTTGCAACAGGTAGCTTGTGGACTGTTGTTAAGAGTAAGTACTTGGTGTCAGGTTCAATCATCTACATCAATCTCTGTTGTAAAGGTTTCTATTGTTTGATAGATTTCACCTTCTTGTCATATTTAAAGCTTTGTACTGCCTTTCACCTGTGGCAGTCCACATTTTCCTTTATGAGCACCATCTTTTCATATCAAATTACATTAGGACTATTAGGATTTAGTATGTTACATTACATGTTTTAAGGATTAGTGTTTCATCATATCTAGCACTTGGTAAGTGTTTGTAAATATATGCATACTTAGAATTTTAGACCAAATATATTACATGTACGTATTTTGTACCAGTACACTAGTATACTGGCATGCGTTTATTTGAACAGTAAGGTGTTTTATACCACCATGATGGTATAATGTGTATCATATATATATATATCAGGTATATGTATGTATAGCAGGTATATGTATATGTATTAGCTATTCTATGATTGGCATGATACAGTAATGTGTATCGTACATGTTTACTATAAGGTTTAGTTCCTATATGCATAGTTTATGTGTGTATTAGAGTCAGTACATTAACCATTTACGTGATGCTATTCGTGAAGTATATCTATATATTTATATATATATGCTAGCAGCATACTTAGGCAGTATTTCGTTTATTTGGGTTCATTAAGATGCATTAATAAGCTGTTGGCTTAGTGTGCCTGCGTCCCTGAGCCGAGGTGAGGTATTGTTTTTAGATTGCGATTGTATATCTTTGTATTATCATTTATGTGAGTAAAGATCAGAGTACATGTCTTTGCTTAAATCTGCATGAAGTTATTATCCATAAAGAGTCTTACTTTCTTGTGACTCGCCATACTTCTACAATGCCCATCAAACAGATCATCTTTCTGTACATACAATGAGCCCTCAGCGTATCAGCAAATGAAAGAGCCAATCAGAAGCCGTCGTTACACTTGAGTACACAGCCACCCGCTATGACTGGGCTCGGTCTCTCGAGGGTTTCGTTTCGAGGGAAGTAAGCCCAAGTATAAAATATTGCACTTTTGAATCACGATTGTACGCTTTTAACTTTGTTTATTTGTTTTTTACAAGCATCAATGTATATTATACGTCATGAATAAGTGATAATTGTGTTTTAATTATGTTTGATTTTTTGGTTGCACGTGACGCTCAGGAGGATAATAATTTTACGATAATTTAACCCTCTTTGAAACAACAGCCTCTAATGATCGTAGTTGCTAATTCATACCACCTTTAGTAATAAAATTACAAATCCTCAAAACGTATTGTTCAATGTATCAAATAATTCAATTTCTGTAAAAACAAAGATTATGAAATGATAATTTACAGTGCGATAGAATTTACTTGCGATGGAAAAATCAGTACAATCAAACAGGACATGACTGGTTAATTGTCTCTAAGTGTAATAGCAACATGTACAGCTCCCATCAGGCACAGAGCATGCGCTGTCAGTTTACGGTTGGACTTATAATAACCATAAGAAAACTGCCCACTGAAAATTCGAACACGCAATTGGCAACATAATATTTTTGTTGATCTGCGCCTGATATATGTAGGTGTCAATAATCCTTTTCCAAGAAAGTAAGTTCATTAGTTGGGCAAGCTTATTAAACTAGCACAAGTTTTCAATGTTTTGAGCCACATGAAGGCAAACTACACGTTGGTGAGTTCGAACGACAGAAAGATAAATATACAGAGAGAGGATAACTGCAACTCACCACCGCCATTCCTGTTACAGATATAGGGAAACCGCCATAGATTGCCGTACCCGACAATGCAACCCAACACAGACACTAGATAGTCCAGCTGGTTTGACCAGTTCCCTCTTGCAGTTGACGATGTCTCCTGGACGTCCACCTCATCAGCAATTTCCATATCTGCGGCTTGCATCTGATAGTTAGATGTGTTTACACGTGTACGTGTTGGTTCAGCCTATCCAATGGCAGTGTATGCTCGTAACTGACGGGTGATGTTGGTGTTGTTGAATTCTCCGCGTCTGGATATGAGGAAAAGGATGATGTTTATCACATACAGTGGATGAATACATGTAAGTGTTTTCGTCAGGTATGTGCATTTATATCAAGACATTGTGACGAGATCACTATCTTTATTCATTGAATTTATGTATTGTGTATAATATACACAGGTCAGGTACAACTTGGGCGTGATACAACTGGTAGAACAGGCCTTCAGCAACCCATGCCTGCCATAAAAGGCGACTTTGCTTCTCTTAAGAGGCGACTATAGGGATCGGGTGGTCAGGCTCGCTGACTTGGTTGACATATGTCATCGTTTCCAGTTGCGCAGATCGATGCTTATGTTGCTGATCGCTGGATTGTCTGGTCCAGACTTGATTATTTACAGACCGCCGCCGTATGGCTGGAATATTGCTGAGTGCGGTGTAAAACTCAACTCACTCACTCATTCCATCGGTCACGTGTGTATAAACATATAAAATTATGTGAATGGTTGAACAGGAGGATGTCTCTTTTTTGCATAGAATGGAGGTTCTGTGAGGCTGTGTAACACTTCTGGAGTTCCTTTGAGAGGCACGATTAGAAGTTGGTGAATCAGATAAGGACAAAACTTTACTTACTTGCTTGACAACGATACAAGAAGCTGTATCGAAACGTCGCATCACTTGAATAAAGAAGTTGCTCATCCATAAAGTTTTGTCCTTAACTTCGGGAGTTCTTGAAAAAACAACAGGCTCGGTGTTGTACAAAGATCTGTTGTTATGTGTTTTACACTACAACTTGTGGGGAAGGGAGAACAGTTTGTACACCGACAGAAACTACCGGGGCAACGCGACAAAGTGAGACTGATACATGGACAGTAGATGGGCCGGACTGAGCATCCATCATGTCAACAGTCAGTCCATACAGAATAACCCGTGAAGTGAAGATCCGGGTTAGAATTGATCTTCAGCAACCCAAGCTTGTAAGAAGCGATTAACGGCATCGGGTGGTATAAGAAGTACAGAGACACAGTTCTTTCAGACGCATTGTATATAACTACAGTCATAAGACCATTGTCGACCAGTGTTGTGTTTGACGAGTTCCCCAATAACTGTTCACATACGTCAAGCCGCTGTGTTTGAACAGAGTCCCATTAACAATCCATACACATCAAGCCGTTTTGTTTCAAGCGTGCCCAAATAGCTGTTCACAATCATCAATCCGTTGTGTTTGCAAAGTGCTCCAATCACTGTTCACATACATCAAACCGCTGTGATTGAAGAGTGCAATATTCACAAGAAACCTTACAATAAGTCGGCGTAGCATCACCTTTGTCGATGTGGTCGTGTTGGCGGCTCCCCTAGACTGTCTTTGGTCGTTGCATTCATACAACCCACACTTCTTCCACCGTTGAACTACACCTGTTTGATTTTGTCCTCATCAACGTTGGTAAGCACCGTGTGTCTATCCTATTTAGGTTTTAAACCATTCTTTCTAACTTGTGTAGAATTATTTTACAATGTGCCCTCCAATCTACTGTGGGAATAGTGTCTCTTACTGAGTGAGTGAGTTAACATTTAAAATCACTTTGGCAGTCATTTTTACAATAATTGATTGTGTTATGATGTAAAATATGTCTGCGAAGGAGAGTAATACGACTAGTATGTCACAGTTATACATTAGCATGATACTTAAGATTATATACTATACAGCGCATTATAATACAAAAGCGGGTTGTCGGTCACTAGTAAGGGAAGGAAGGCAGATCACAGCACTAAGAACTATGAAACCTACCTGTCGTCACAGCATCCATTCAACCACTGGTGGTGGAATTTACCTATCTTCAAAAACAACATATATTCTACGATTAAAATCAACTTGTATGAAATCATGCATGCAATGGGACTTACATACATTGACATGCATTGTTTTAAGGGTTCTGGGAAGTAGTTGTTAGACAATGATTGAAGTCTAGAAAGAAGATATTCAGCATGCCACCTGTCAGACTTAGTCTAGAAACTGTTGATTGTTATGAAAATGATAATAATATGTGCACATACATTGACTCCACACAAGGTGCGGGGTCAAAGTGCTGGTCAATGACTTGATGACTGAGAGCCATACAACCCAGGCTTCCTCAGTATATAATGTGTAAGTTATAACTTGAGCTCACTTGTGTCACTCTAAATATTTGTATTTAAGTTATTCGTATAATCATCTTTCACGTTAATCCAAAGCATTAAAGCTATATAATTTTCAATATTTCTACAGTTTTAAAATATATTTTTAGTTTATAGCAATTTTGATACTGACAATCTGGTTTAATGACATCCCTTATTGCCTTGGTCAAATTTCCGTAAAAGTAACACGGGTCTTTATGGACAAATGTGTAAAAGTGACTTGTTCAGAGTTGCATCTGGCGTGTAGTTTGAATGACTTGGGGAATGAAACCACCTGCCCATTATACAATAAGGTTATTTATATAGCATAGCTTACCTGATGAGACAGCAAATCCAACATTCAACATTAAAATGAATATAGATCGCAGTCTTCAGGGCGAGTTTTTCAGTGCAAAAACAATGTGTGCTTTCGCTTTAATGCAAGGAATATAAATTTCCCAAATACAGTCAAAAGTGCCACGTCGTCCTTTGAGAATAGAGTTTGGAAAATGCTAAACGTTGGATATTTGATAGTTATGTTAGCGTGTTTTCCTGAGATCTTCGTAAAAAGGGAATTCCATTCGTAAAAAGGGGATTCCGTGATGAGAACTAATAATGTCTGGGTTTGATACCAATATGTTTACACGTTGTTCTTGTATGTGGTTTAACCACTTCTAAGTTCTTGCCTTTCAAATTACAGGATTCGCATTTTCAACAATAATTTTACTTTTATCCATTGGCCTGGAGCTGCCACTTGTCACAGTAAGGTGACACATTGTTTAATTGTTTCGGTAGACCTACTGTACTATCAAACGTAATGATGCCACCGCCAAACGACCAAATAGTTCTATCAACCCAATATTAATAGACCGTTGGCCATCCTCACTCAAATATACCGAGGTCATTGATGAAAAGGAGAATAAAACATCGTCATGTGGGTGGAAAGTGGGTTCTTGAAGAATTCAGCTGAAATATTTTAATAACTTGCATCGTTTTCTACGTGCAATTCACCACCAGCATTACAGGTATCAATATAGACTTTAGCACAGTCAAGACATGAACAGGCGATAGAACCAAAACAAAAAAAGTTTTCATTTTTATTTTTAAAGACAATGGTATCATAAATAAATTACAGACAGGTTTTATTCCTCATGATTCAACAACTTATCAACTATTAGATTTGTATAACTTCATTTCAAGTGCCCTGGATAAAGGTAAAGAATTAAGAGCAGTCTTTTCTGATATAAGCAAGACCTCTGATAAAGTGTAGCATAAGGGACTTCTACATAAATTACAATCGTATGGAACAGGTGGTAAATTACTTGATTGGGTCGATACTTACCGTACAGATAAACTCTGATAAAATTTCACTAATGATAAATTGAGTGAGTGAGTTAATATTTAACGTCACATCGGCAATATTGCAGCCATATCGTGACGAGAACATACGTGACGAAAAGAATATATATGTATATTATGAAGAACCTGTCGACGAAGGACAGTAAAACCACTACACTATCACAGTTGGTATTAAAACTAGCGTGGAAACTTAAAATAAATAGGTTAGGATTATTTGGACAGTACAATATAAAAACAGGCCATGGATCGCCAACAACAGAGGGTAGATCACTATACCAGGGACCATGGGGACTTACAGTACCTCTGCTTCCTGCATGGTCCCTGGCTGGATTTACACCATCCCCTCAGCTGCTGGCGACTGCATGCAAGATTAGCCACAAATTAAAATGACACATATTCTACGATTAAAAAAGTGGAAGATTAAATCTGACAATAATTTTACGGTACTTCACCCCCTTTCGAGGATACAGCCACTAACAATCTTAGCTGCTAATTCAACTTCCAGTCATAAAATACTTATGTATTTGCATGTCAGTCAATAAATTGAATTCTTTTAAAAATGCAATAATTAAATGAGAACATATGTTACTAAAAAGATCCTTCATAGTTCTTGATTTCAAATAATTGTCCCTTGTGATGGAATATTCAACAGTCAAGCAAGACATGCTTGACCGTGAGTATTTCATCACAAGGGATGCAGAACGGAGGATCCTCACCTTTCAAAAGATATTCATGCTTATACCTAGTGTGGCCAATACGACATCGTCGTATAATGACCTCTTCAAATCTGGTTTAGGTGTAACCAACAACTGGTTTTATTGAATGTAATTTATTTATACCTACTTGGGGGTCCCACTTCTTCTGCATCAGATCACGAATGTAAGATCTAATGGTGGCTGAGGAATAAGAAGTGGTGATGCAGATTTGTTGAGCGCTGCCATAGCAGCAAGGTCAGCCAATGTGTTACCAGAGATTCCAACATGGCTGGGTAACCAACAGAAGACGATGTCGCAAGATAGTTATAAAGTTCAATAATTTTTATTAACAGTGGATGTTTACATGCTAGGTTTTTAATAGAAAGAAAGAGAGTCTGAATAGATTATGCACTGTTTATGTTTAGGATGTCTTTGGATATATTTAAGAGCTGTTAATATGGCGTTAACTTCAGCTGTAAAAATAGAACTATTATCTGGTAATCTAGACAATATTGTTCTGGATCCAATGACAGTGGCACAAGCCACTGCGCCGTCGTCCTTAGACCCATCTGTAAATAAGGATTTATAATTGCTATATTTATGTTTCAACGGATTATATTCTTGTTTATATTGTAATTCATTAGTTTCTGATTTTTTAAATGTTAATTTTAGGTCGACTTGTGGCCTAACCAACTGCTAAGGAGGGGAAGAAACAAGACGGGAAGGAGCTATGTCCTACAGCCCAATGCCGGCCGAAGAAAGAAAGGGTTTAATTCTGTGCCTTAGAGGTGGAACAAGAGAAGACATTTTGTTGTAGAAGTCCTCGTAGAGAGGACTGAAAACACAGTTATATTCGTTACAGTATAGCTTTGTTGTATATTGTAAAGATAATTTTATACGGCGTTGTGTAAGAGATGGTTCATCGGCTTCAACATATAGTCTGTCAACAGGAGAGGTTGTAAAGGACCCAAGACAAAGTCTTAGACCTTGATGATGAACAGAATCTTATGATTTTAAGTTGCTGTTGCAGGCCCCACCATATACGATGGATCCATAATCAAGTTTAGAACGGACAAGTGATCGACATAGATGGAGGAGGGTAGCTTGATCACCTCCCCATTTAGAATTTGATACCACTTTCAACATATCAAGTGCAGAAACGTTAGGTGTGAGTCAAAATTTAATCCCAAGACCTTGGCTTCCTTGACAACTTTAATGGGAGTGCCATCTAGAGACAGTTCAGGGTCCTTATGTGGTTTGTACTTACGACAAAAATGTATACAATTAGCTTTCGATTTAGAAAATTTGAAGCCGTTTTCAAGACACCATTTATTTATTTTGTTTAAGCACAACCGCAACTGCCGCTCTATGGTATGCATATTTTTACCAAATATTAAAATCATCCACAAATAACGATCCATCAATTGAATCGTTTAAAACTTTAGATAAACTGTTTATCTTTATAGTAAAAAGGGTGACTGACAAAATACTGCCTTGTGGAACACCCAGATCCTGACTGTAAGGATCAGACAGGGTAGAACCCACGCGGACTTGTCTGTTATTTAAAAAGTTGCCTATGAATTGAGGCAAACGACCTCGCCAACCGAAATCATGTAAATCTCTCAGAATGCCATATTTCTAGGTTGTGTCATATCCCATGTTGTTTAGTAATCAGCGCGTTTTTCACAAATGATTCTAAACGCACTAAGTGATCGACAGTACTTCTGTTTTTCCGGAAACCACATTGTATATCTGTGATAAGGTTATTAGTTTCCAAGTACCAAACAAGTCAAGTATTTATCATACGTTCCATGGTCTTGCAAACACAGCTAGTTAATGAAATCGGACGATAATTGGATGGATCCGTATGATCACGTCCAGGTTTAGGTATTGGTACTACTATGGCATCACGCCATGAAGAAGGGAGTTTCCCGGAAGTCCAAATATCATCAAATATTGATAAGAGCGTCTCTAAACAGGATTCTGGTAAGTGTTTCAGGAGTTGATAATGTATGTTAGTCGAACCGGACCCATTCGTCTAGGTGAAGTCAGGGCCAAAGTGGTGTATTGAGCAACAGGAACACGGTTGTAAGCCCCTATTGTCCTCAACCACCAGGATCCCTTCCTCCACCGACACAGGGCCACAACCCACGGTAAACGGGTTGGTGGACCAAATATCCCCCTGGTCCACTACGGGGGTGTCGGCGAGCTCTTCGCATTACCCAGCACCCACCACCAGAATCAGTTTGAATATTGGTTATTGCCGTGCATTGTTACGATAGTGTATACGCAATGTTACTATAGAGCAAAACTGGAAGAAGTTATTTCTTGGAAGAATTGAATTGCATCACATAAATGTAAATTCGCATTGATATTAAACTTTAACATAATGACATCTACGATCCTACGTACACCCAACTCTCGTCGGAATCTGTTTCTTCGGATAATCGGGAATGACTGTTTTCTAGCGGTGGTGTTTCACATTCACATTTCGGTATAAGACCTGGGACTTACTGCCAGAACTCGCCCACGCCAGTATTAAAGAGAGAGAAGTTGGACAGACGGTCCACAGTCCGCAGTGCTGTGTTCTCTGTTCCAAGTAAAGTGGTGTTGAAGGCATCCTCTGACTGACGGTAATCACCATCCACACAGTTGGCAGTGTTCCACCAGTTGCAGCAGCTGGTCCAGGTGAGATCAGGACTGAAGGACATTCCCAAATAGAAAAGTGTCCAGCCAAGAGCAGTTTGGTACCACACCGCTGTTAAAGTTGTCGAGATTACTTGGGCGATGCCTTTTCCTGTGGAAGTGGAAAAGCAAGAACATCGAAATCGACATGTCCTTTCTTTTTCCAGTATTTTCGCAAGTTTCTGTTTTAACTCTTATTGATATCATGCACAATGTGTACTGATAGGATGCTTTGAGCAGTGTAACCTTTTCCTTAATGAAGTGTTGGTGTCATTACCGTGAGCAGGGATAGGTTACTGGCTTGCTTTCTTCAACCCTTGTACTAACTAACGTGCGCCTCGTCATGCTCCAACGCTCGTTCCCAGCGCTACTTCAGCCGTGTTTAACAGAACTTCGGCCAGTTTATTGTATCAGTCGGAATTTTACAATGAATGAATAAATTATTGTAAGAATTAGGAGCAAGCAATATAAGTGAATGAAAGGAATAAAGAAAAAAGACGTACATCTGTGAATGAATGAAAGAATAAATGCTACACTACGGCCAATAAATAAATAAACCGGGCTCAATCTTAAATACTACGCTGCCACCATATTGGCTACACTGGTTACGTAACGACCCAAGACAGACGTTCAGGGGCTTTTCGGGGAGTTTCTTCTCCCTGTATATAGTCTCCCTGCCGCAAGGACGTCTTTTCCCGACATCTTGCTAAATACACGAGAATGCTGGCACTTTGAGTAAAACGGGATATGTTTATAACACAGTTGTCTTTTAAAATATCCAAACGGTTCAAACGTTTATGATTCGTTAGTGACACCAACACGTACTTACTACAACGTAAGCTACATTCACCCTTGAATAGGGGACAGACACGCCAAATGTGAACGCTGTTTTTGCCAGAGAACTGTCCTATTGCCACCTCAAGGAAGTAGATAGGTAACCCAAATGTAAAGTAGAATATCAGATAAGGTATGAGAAAGGCACCTGAAACAGTTTGATAGCAGCACTGATCTGTAGTGATTTTGGGACATAAACATTAAATAAATTTTGTATGAAATTGAGGATCAAAACGTCACAAATTGATCAGTTGTGCTAACTGCTTTCCTGTGTAATGTGAAAGTTTATAATGCAGCCCATTCTGTTCGGGTTTCACTGAACCACTTTCAACCATCATATCCCTTGTTGATAAAGGCTAAATCTACAACGCGACAAGAGAAAATGACAAGGCAAAATGAAGGACAAAGAGATGCTTTGCACTATGCGATAAAGTATAATCTAAATTTGGCAAAAGTGGCACATGTTAAAAAACACTCATTTGGACACAGACCAATAGTAATAAATTCGTATGCTTCTATATTAAGTTAGTTTTCATGAAGACATTCAGTTATTGCTATCAATGATATGTTACTCATCTACAGCAAGGTCACAAAACTCACCTCCTCCGTTTCTGGCACATATGTACGGAATCGCCAGAGATTGCCGAACCCAACAGCTGCACCGATCATAGTCAGAAGGAACTCTCTGGTGGAGAGTACCACGAAGTCTCTGCCTCTGTCCGCTCTTCACCTCTTCATCTCCAGTGTGTACACCCTTTCGCCCAGACATCCTGCAACTCTGGGAAACAAACATCCTAAAGAAGTTATTATTCATTCTAGACAACTGCCTAAAAATTCAAGAGAGAAACAAAATCATTTTGATATTGTTGACCTCGTTCAGGAACAATACTATGGTGGCTGATTCGGGCCATCGCTTTATCGCCCTGTAATATCAAGGCGACATTGCGACAAAGCGATAGCACGACACGACATTGCGATACGCCGACACGATATAGAGATATTGCGATACGGCCAGAAAACGAAATAGCGAAAACCCGACACGATATGGCGATATCACGACACGAAATGGCGATAACAAGACACGAAATGGCGATAACCCGACACGAAATGGCGATATCACGACACGAAATGGCGATAAAACTGGGCGACATTGCGATATGGCGATAACGCGAAAAGGCGACATTGCGATATAGAGACACGATATGGCGATACAGCGACATTGCGACATAGCGATACAGCGACATTGCGATATTGCGATATTGCTTCCTTTCCATTGATTCAGTTTTAGAATCTGGTAGGTGGAGTATGTGAGATAAACGCATTTGTAAAACCATCCAGTTTACAGAAATAGCTATAGCTCATCCAAAAGCACGATGAGTGATGACATATTTCAAACTGTGATAGTTGTGCAGGCCATGGTCATGCTAATTTTGTACTCTATAGGATTTCACCAGAACGGACTTGGCATCATACCGTGCCTTTTTTTTCTACTTTACGAAATGATCATAAAGAAAAGTTGTAGAAGACTTTTTATACTTGTATCTATAAAAAAGAAAATATTACATTGTACACTGAATTAATTTCAGTAAGTATAGTAAGTCACTCTCAGAATTTAAAGAATTTAAAGCAAAATATATTTGACGCCGAATACAGTATTGTGGACCCACTGATGACCTTCAGCGTTTGAAGAGACAGCCCAATTGAACAGTCCGAGATACAATATTACACATGATTACATTAAACAATTTGATACAAAATTGGATGCTATGGTGGCTGATTCGGGCCATCGCTTTATCGCCCTGTAAAATCAAGGCGACATCGCGACAAAGCGATAGCACGACACGACATTGCGATACGCCGACACGATATAGCGATATTGCGATAAGGCCAGAAAACGAAATAGCGAAAACACGACACGAAATAGCGATAACACGACACGAAATGGCGATACGGCGACACGAAATGGCGATAACTAGACACGAAATGGCGATAACTAGACACGAAATGGCGATATCCCGACACGAAATGGCGATATCACGACACGAAATGGCGATAAAACTGGGCGACATTGCGATATTGCGATAAAGCGAAAAGGCGACATTGCGATATAGAGACACGATATGGCGATACAGCGACATTGCGATAACGCGAAAGGGCGACATTGCGATATAGAGACACGATATGGCGATACAGCGATATTGCGATAAAGCGATACATCGACATTGCGATACAGCGACATTGCGATACAGCGACATTGCGATATGACGATATTGCTCCCTTTCCATTTGTGAAATGTGGAAAAGTGGATAAGTTTATTCACTTTTAGAATCTAATATGTGAAGTATGGGATTAAACATCTGGCTAATAAAAAATAATTTACATGATTAATGTTCATGGGTTTCAGTCTATCTCTACAGATATTTTTAGATTAAGAAAGTCTGGGTCTTGTAGTTGTTATTGCATGATGCCTCTGGAAGACGATTTGGAAACAAACAGTTAAACTCATGTGTGGCCATGGTAATGTGCACAAAAGGATTAATGAAGCTGATTTCCCGTTTTCCGAAAGTCTACGTCTTGCCGTGTCAAGTTAATGTTTAGTACTAATGTCATGATTTTTATCAGTTCATAATGCACAAAGTGCAATTTTGAAATATACTAGTATACCTCAATGTGCTAGGCTCGTTCACAGCACATCATCCTGCCGCCGACTGGTATATACTGGATGAAGAACGTGCTTTACGTGCGCATTCTAGTAGCATCTCATGTTTATTTATTTATTTATTTATTTATTTATTTATTTATTTATTTATTTATTTATTTATTTATTTATTTATTTATTTATTTATTTATTTATTTATTTAAAATCAGAACCTTATCTTTTACTTGTTAAAGTTAACACTTTCTCGATTTAGTTGTAGCTTAGAAGTTCGTTTTAAAGTACGACAATGATAAATTTGTGGACGTGGCCGATAATACCGCTTAACCGTTATATTGCCATACGAGCTTCACAGTACTATATTTCGCAAACCGGTTCACCCGATACGATCTGCCATTTTTGTGATGTAGCCAAACTACTAATAATATTCGTATTTCCTCTATATCATTATATATTAATACACTCCGTATTGGGTCCTCTTATGTTCCTTGTTTAGATAAATGAATCACTTATTGGTATCAAGCAACATACTTTTATTTGCTGATGATACCTCCCTTTACATAACCATACGTAACCCCACCGATGCACCAAGAATGTTGAACAGTGATCTTGCTAATCTGTCTGAATGAAGAAATGAATTGCAGGTGTCGTTTAGTCCCCACAAACCAGTGACAACGTTATTCACTGAAAGGCAATACCTAGAGCGAAAACAGATTTAATGATGGATGACTATCATAAACATTTAGGGCTACGATTTCAAAGCAATGGTATATAGAATATGCAAATCGAATATCAAGTAAAGAAACTAGTCCTATAATATATTGCTTTTGGAATCTTAAATGTGAACTAATAAACTAAACAGAAAGACTGTATATATCATTCCTCCTTCCTGTCTTTGAATACTGTGACTTCATTTGGGACAACTGATCCCAAGAACAAGGATCAGTACTAGAAAGATTACACCTTGATGCTCATCGTACCTTAAGCGAGGCCATCATGGGTCATCAGTCATTAAACAAATGACGAAAGAAACATGTATGCCATCTCTCTTTCAAAGGAGAAAGAATCATAAATGGTTTATTTTTTATAAGATGGTACATGTTTAACGCCAGAGTACTTAACAAGATAAGCTCCACAAGAAGTGGGCAAAAATACTCACTATTTCCTTCATAATGCCAAAGATACTCAAGACAGCCAGAACAAAAACAACTAGGCGAGTTTAACAGTATTACACTCTCTTCTTCCATTAGTCATACAAGGCTACAATAATCTGGACGAATATGTAAATCGGCAGAGTTATTGTCTAAATTTAAATTATATCTTACTTATTACACTCTCATTTTCAGAGCTATAAATACTTTAATTATTGCCACGCGCTTTTTCCAAATTATCATGTCCAAACTGAGACTGGGTGTAGTGTTTTAAACTTATACCATTTCGAAAGACATAAAAAGAAAACAGTTCATACCAATGTGGCTTTTTAACAGAAGATACCCCGTACTTCACTTTTTGCCCTCTATTTCGTCATATCAGACATAATATAACCAGTACTTCTACCGCAATAGATTCTCTGTTGAAGAAATAATCTGTGGCAAAGATAACGTATCCAATATTCATGCAGAATTACTTCTTACATCCATTTATCATTTCATAATTCAACTCCAAACGTATGGCTAAATAACACATAAACTCCTTTTCTTGGTTTTGAAAATTGCCTCATTGAATTATACATCCTTTTACAATCTCTTAATCGTGTTTAATTCGTTTAAGCTGTTTTCTCTTGGGAGAGGCATCAATACAGGCCTTGTTCGATCTGTTTGCCATTCCTTTTTGTGGGTTCTCTGTTGTCTTTCTGATGTCTTTTCTTTTTTTTTTTTGAACAAATACTGTTTAAACCGCATATTTTTAGTTTCGAAAATGTTTATTGGTCATGTGATTGTACTAGCATGAATTTTAAACCATGTGAATTAAAGAAAATAGATTGGTAGGGCACTTGTTGTGGGGATAAACAAACCGAAATGGTTGACCCCGCTGCAGACGCTTTTTCTCGAGTTCCTAACATTAGAGCAAATCATTCAGAAACATGTTCATTTGATCTCTCCTACAATCACACCTGATTCCTAACTGGCTAGTGGCCTTGTTTCAAAAGAAATTAAACAGTAATTTCATGGCCTTAAACCATGTGTTCCACTTTCACAATGTACTGCAATACATATTGCAGTACGCCAACGTATATCACAAAACATCGCAATACGAACATTTTGGTAACACCCAACCCTGCTAATGACTATTTAGAAAAAAATCGGTAAATATCTCAAACATTTCTACATTTACTGTAATATTTTTTGTCCTTTTGTACGGAACAATGTGTCGACGTTGTAATAGTATTAACCACCCCACCATTCAAATACAACATTGACATGATCAGAAAGCAAACAAACAAACAAACATACATGTTTTTATCTGTTTTCAAATCGTTTACCACAGGGATCATGCTATAACAACTACAAGACCTACACTTTCTTAATCTATAAATATCTGTAGAGATAGATTGAAACCCATGTGCATTAATCATATACATTGTATTTTATTAACTAGATGTTTCACCCCAAAAACATTTACATCCTCGCACATGTACCTTTCCTGTAAAATTCTATTGCTCTAGCCTCAACAAACCTAAAATAAAGTCAATTCCACCCAATTTTGTATCAAATTGTTTAATCTAATCATGTGTAATATTGTATCTCGGACTGTTTAATTGGGCTGTCTCCTCAAACGCTGAAGGACATCAGTGGGTCCACAATACTGTATTCGGCGTCAAATATATTTTGCTTTAAATTCTTTAAATTCTGAGAGTGACTTACTATACTTACTGAAATTAATTCAGTGTACAATGTAATATTTTCTTATATATAGATACAAGAATAAAAAGTCTTCTACAACTTTTCTTTATGATCATATTATCATTTCGTAAAGAAGAAAAAAAAGGCACAGTATGATGGCAAATCCGTTCTGGTGAAATCCTATAGCCTACAAAGTTAGCATGACCATGGCCTGCACAACTATCACAGTTTGAAATATGTCATCACTCATCGTGCTTTTGGATGAGCTATAGCTATTTCTGTAAACTGGATGGTTTTACAAATGCGTTTATCTCACATACTCCACCTATCAGATTCTAAAACAGAATCAGCTTACCCGCTTTTCCATATTTCATAAATGGAAAGGAAGCAATATCGCAATATCGCAATGTCGCTGTATCGCTATGTCGCAATATCGCTGTATCGCCATATCGTGTCTCTATATCGCAATGTCGCCTTTTCGCGTTATCGCCATATCGCAATGTCGCCCAGTTTTATCGCCATTTCGTGTCGGGATATCGCCATTTCGTGTCTAGTTATCGCCATTTCGCGTCTTGTTATCGCCATTTCGTGTCGTGATATCGCTATTTCGTGTCGTGTTATCGCTATATCGTGTCGGGTTTTCGCTATTTCGTTTTCTGGCCGTATCGCAATATCGCTATATCGTGTCGGCGTATCGCAATGTCGTGTCGTGCTATCGCTTTGTCGGAATGTCGCCTTGATTTTCCAGGGCGATAAAGCGATGGCCCGAATCAGCCACCATAGGATGCGATACGGCCAGAAAATGAAATAGCGAAAACCCGACACGATATGGCGATATCACGACACGAAATGGCGATAACAAGACACGAAATGGCGATAACCCGACACGAAATGGCGATATCACGACACGAAATGGCGATAAAACTGGGCGACATTGCGATATGGCGATAACGCGAAAAGGCGACATTGCGATATAGAGACACGATATGGCGATACAGCGACATTGCGACATAGCGATACAGCGACATTACGATATTGCGATATTGCTTCCTTTCCATTGATTCAGTTTTAGAATCTGGTAGGTGGAGTATGTGAGATAAACGCATTTGTAAAACCATCCAGTTTACAGAAATAGCTATAGCTCATCCAAAAGCACGATGAGTGATGACATATTTCAAACTGTGATAGTTGTGCAGGCCATGGTCATGCTAATTTTGTACTCTATAGGATTTCACCAGAACGGACTTGGCATCATACCGTGCCTTTTTTTCTACTTTACGAAATGATCATAAAGAAAAGTTGTAGAAGACTTTTTATACTTGTATCTATAAAAAAAGAAAATATTACATTGTACACTGAATTAATTTCAGTAAGTATAGTAAGTCACTCTCAGAATTTAAAGAATTTAAAGCAAAATATATTTGACGCCGAATACAGTATTGTGGACCCACTGATGACCTTCAGCGTTTGAGGAGACAGCCCAATTGAACAGTCCGAGATACAATATTACACATGATTACATTAAACAATTTGATACAAAATTGGATGGAATTGACTTTAGTTTAGGTTTGTTGAGGCTAGAGCAATAGAATTTTACTGGAAAGGTACATGTACGGGGATGTAAATGTTTTTGGGGTGAAACATCTAGTTAACAAAATACAATGTATATGATTAATGCACATGGGTTTCAATCTATCTCTACAGATATTTATAGATAAAGAAATTGTAGGTCTTGTAGTTGTTATAGCATGATCCCTGTGGTAAACGATTTGGAAACAAACAGCTAAAAACATGTTTGTTTGTTTGTTTGCTTGCTTTCTGACCATGTCAATGTTGTATTTGAATGGTGGGGTGGTTATTACTATTTAAACCGTACCTCTTATCTCTTATCTCTTACCATCTGTGTAACTGCGGCGTCATATCACCACTAACTAAAGAATAATGGAACAACGTCGACTCATTGTTCCATACATAAGGACAAAATATTTTACACTAAATGTAGAAATGTTTGAGATATTTACCGATTTTCCCTAATAGACATTAGCAGGGTTGGGTGTTACCAAAATGATCGTATACCGATGTTTTGTGATATACTTTGGCGTACTGCAATATGTATTACAATACATTGTGAAAGTGGAACACATGGTTTAAGGTCATGAAATTACTGTTTCATTTCTTTTGAAACAATGCCACTAGCCAGTTAGGAATCAGGTGTGATTGTAGGAGAGATCAAATGAACATGTTTCTGAATGATTTGCTCTAATGTTTGGAACTCGAGAAAAAGCGTCTGCAGCAGGGTCCACCATTTCGGTTTGTTTATCCCCACAACAAGTGCCCCACCAATCTATTTTCTTTAATTCACATGGTTTAAAATTCATGCTAGTACAATCACATGACCAATAAACATTTTCGAAACTAAAAATATGCGGTTTAAACAGTATTTGTTCAAAAAAAAGAAAAGACATCAGAAAGACAACAGAGAACCCACAAAAAGGAATGGCAAACAGATCGAACAAGGCCTGTATTGATGCCTCTCCCAAGAGAAAACAGCTTAAACGAATTAAACACAATTAAGAGATTGTAAAAGGATGTATAATTCAATGAGGCAATTTTCAAAACCAAGAAAACGAGTTTATGTGTTATTTAACCATACGTTTGGAGTTGAATTATGAAATGATAAATGGATGTAAGAAGTAATTCTGCATGAATATTGGATACGTTATCTTTGCCACAGATTATTTCTTCAACAGAGAATCTATTGCGGTAGAAGTACTGGTTATATTATGTCTGATATGACGAAATACGGGGCAAAAAATGAAGTACGGGGTATCTTCTGTTAAAAAGCCACATTGGTATGAACTGTTTTGTTTTATATGTCTTTCGAAATGGTGTAAGTTTAAAACACTACACCCAGTCTCAGTTTGGACATGATAATTTGGAAAAAGTTGGATAATTTGGCAATAATTAAAGTATTTATAGCTCTGAAAATGAGAGTGTAATAAGTAAGATATAATTTAAATTTAGACAATAACTTTGCCGATTTACATATTCGTCCAGATTATTGTAGCCTTGTATGACTAATGGAAGAAGAGAGTGTTATAGTGTTAAACTCGTCCAGTTGTTTTTGTTCTGGCTGTCTTGAGTATCTTTGGCATTATGAAGGAAATAGTGTGAGTATTTCTGCCCACTTCTTGTGGAGCTTATCTTGTTAAGTACTCTGGCGTTAAACATGTACCATCTTATAAAAAATAAACCATTTATGATTCTTTCTCCTTTGAAAGAGAGATGGCATACATGTTTCTTCGTCATTTGTTTAATGGCTGATACCCATGATGGCCTCACTTAAGGTACGATGAGCATCAAGGTGTAATCTTTCTGGTACTGATCCTTGGTCTTGGGATCAGTTGTCCCAAATGAAGTCACAGTATTCAAAGACAGGAAGGAGGAATGATATATACAATCTTTCTGTTTAGTTTATTAGTTCATATTTAAGACCCCAAAAGCAATATATTATAGGACTAGTTTCTTTACTTGATATTCGATTTACATATTCTATATACCATTGCTTTGAAATCGTAGCCCTAAATGTTTATGATAGTCATCCATCATTAAATCTGTTTTCGCTCTAGGTATTGCCTTTCAGTGAATAACGTTGTCACTGGTTTTTGGGGGACTAAACGGCACCTGCAATTCATTTCTTCATTCAGACAGATTAGCAAGATCACTGTTCAATATTCTTGGTGCATCGGTGGGGTTACGTATGATTATGTAAAGGGAGGTATCATCAGCAAATAAAAGTATGTTGCTTGATACCAATAAGTGATTCATTTATCTAAACAAGGAACATAAGAGGACCCAATACGGAGTGTATTAATGTATAATGATATAAAGGAAATACGAATATTATTAGAAGTTTGGCTACATCACAAAAATGGCAGATCGTATCGGGTGAAACGGTTCGCGAAAAGTGTACCGCAATATATAGTACTGTGAAGCTCGTATGGCAATATAACGGTTAAGCGGTATTATCGGCCACGTCCACAAATTAATCATTGTCGTACTTTAAAACGAACTTCTAAGCTACAACCAAATCGAGAAAGTGTTAACTTTAACAAGTAAAAGATAAGGTTCTGATTTTAAATAAATAAATAAATAAATAAATAAATAAATAAATAAATAAATAAATAAATAAATAAATAAATAAATAAATAAATAAATAAATAAATAAATAAATAAATAAATAAATAAATAAATAAATAAATAAATAGATATATAAATAAATAAACATGAGATATTACTAGAATGCACACGTAAAGCACGTTCTTCATCCAGTATGTACCAGTCGGCGGCAGGATGATGTGCTGTGAACGAGTCTAGCACATTGAGGTATACTAGTATATTTCAAAATTGCACTTTGTGCATTATGAACTGATAAAAATCATGACATTAGTACTAAACATTAACTTGACACGGCAAGACGTAGACTTTCGGAAAACGGGAAATCAGCTTCATCCTTTTGTGCACATTACCATGGCCACACATAATTTTAACTGCTTGTTTCCAAATCGTCTTCCAGAGGCATAATGCAATAACAACTACAAGACCCAGACTTTCTTAATCTATAAATGTCTGTAGAGATAGACTGAAACCCATGAACATTAATCATGTAAATTATTTTTTATTAACCAGATGTTTAATCCCATACTCCACATATTAGATTCTAAAAGTGAATAAATTTATCCACTTTTCCACATTTCACAAATGTATGGTGGCTGATTCGGGCCATCGCTTTATCGCCCTGTAAAATCAAGGCGACATCGCGACAAAGCGATAGCACGACACGACATTGCGATACGCCGACACGATATAGCAATATTGCGATAAGGCCAGAAAACGAAATAGCGAAAACACGACACGAAATAGCGATAACACGACACGAAAAGCGATACGGCGACACGAAATGGCGATAACTAGACACGAAATGGCGATAACTAGACACGAAATGGCGATATCCCGACACGAAATGGCGATATCACGACACGAAATGGCGATATCACGACACGAAATGGCGATAAAACTGGGCGACATTGCGATATGGCGATAAAGCGAAAAGGCGACATTGCGATATAGAGACACGATATGGCGATACAGCGACATTGCGATAACGCGAAAAGGCGACATTGCGATATAGAGACACGATATGGCGATACAGCGATATTGCGATAAAGCGGTACAGCGACATTGCGATATAGCGACATAGCAATATAGCGATACAGCGACATTGCGATATGACGATATTGCTCCCTTTCCATTTGTGAAATGTGGAAAAGTGGATAAGTTTATTCACTTTTAGAATCTAATATGTGAAGTATGGGATTAAACATCTGGCTAATAAAAAATAATTTACATGATTAATGTTCATGGGTTACAGTCTATCTCTACAGATATTTTTAGATTAAGAAAGTCTGGGTCTTGTAGTTGTTATTGCATGATGCCTCTGGAAGACGATTTGGAAACAAGCAGTTAAACTCATGTGTGGCCATGGTAATGTGCACAAAAGGATTAATGAAGCTGATTTCCCGTTTTCCGAAAGTCTACGTCTTGCCGTGTCAAGTTAATGTTTAGTACTAATGTCATGATTTTTATCAGTTCATAATGCACAAAGTGCAATTTTGAAATATACAAGTATACCTCAATGTGCTAGACTCGTTCACAGCACATCATCCTTCCGCCGACTGGTATATACTGGATGAAGAACGTGCTTTACGTGCGCATTCTAGTAATATCTCATGTTTATTTATTTATTTATTTATTTATTTATTTATTTATTTATTTATTTATTTATTTATTTATTTATTTATTTATTTATTTATTTATTTATTTATTTATTTATTTAAAATTAGAACCTTATCTTTTACTTGTTAAAGTTAACACTTTCTCGATTTGGTTGTAGCTTAGAAGTTCGTTTTAAAGTACGACAATGATAAATTTGTGGACGTGGCCGATAATACCGCTTAACCGTTATATTGCCATACGAGCTTCACAGTACTATATTTCGCAAACCGGTTCACCCGATACGATCTGCCATTTTTGTGATGTAGCCAAACTACTAATAATATTCGTATTTCCTCTATATCATTATATATTAATACACTCCGTATTGGGTCCTCTTATGTTCCTTGTTTAGATAAATGAATCACTTATTGGTATCAAGCAACATACTTTTATTTGCTGATGATACCTCCCTTTACATAATCATACGTAACCCCACCGATGCACCAAGAATGTTGAACAGTGATCTTGCTAATCTGTCTGAGTGAAGAAATGAATTGCAGGTGTCGTTTAGTCCCCCCAAACCAGTGACAACGTTATTCACTGAAAGGCAATACCTAGAGCGAAAACAGATTTAATGATGGATGACTATCATAAACATTTAGGGCTACGATTTCAAAGCAATGGTATATAGAACATGCAAATCGAATATCAAGTAAAGAAACTAGTCCTATAATATATTGCTTTTGGAATCTTAAATGTGAACTAATAAACTAAACAGAAAGACTGTATATATCATTCCTCCTTCCTGTCTTTGAATACTGTGACTTCATTTGGGACAACTGATCCCAAGAACAAGGATCAGTACTAGAAAGATTACACCTTGATGCTCATCGTACCTTAAGTGAGGCCATCATGGGTATCAGTCATTAAACAAATGACGAAGAAACATGTATGCCATCTCTCTTTCAAAGGAGAAAGAATCATAAATGGTTTATTTTTTATAAGATGGTACATGTTTAACGCCAGAGTACTTAACAAGATAAGCTCCACAAGAAGTGGGCAAAAATACTCACTATTTCCTTCATAATGCCAAAGATACTCAAGACAGCCAGAACAAAAACAACTAGACGAGTTTAACACTATAACACTCTCTTCTTCCATTAGTCATACAAGGCTACAATAATCTGGACGAATATGTAAATCGGCAGAGTTATTGTCTAAATTTAAATTATATCTTACTTACTACACTCTCATTTTCAGAGCTATAAATACTTTAATTATTGCCACGCGCTTTTTCCAAATTATCATGTCCAAACTGAGACTGGGTGTAGTGCTTTAAACTTATACCATTTCGAAAGACATATAAAACAAAACAGTTCATACCAGTGTGGCTTTTTAACAGAAGATACCCCGTACTTCACTTTTTGCCCCGTATTTCGTCATATCAGACATAATATAACCAGTACTTCTACCGCAATAGATTCTCTGTTGAAGAAATAATCTGTGGCAAAGATAACGTATCCAATATTCATGCAGAATTACTTCTTACATCCATTTATCATTTCATAATTCAACTCCAAACGTATGGCTAAATAACACATAAACTCCTTTTCTTGGTTTTGAAAATTGCCTCATTGAATTATACATCCTTTTACAATCTCTTAATCGTGTTTAATTCGTTTAAGCTGTTTTCTTTTGGGAGAGGCATCAATACAGGCCTTGTTCGATCTGTTTGCCATTCCTTTTTGTGGGTTCTCTGTTGTCTTTCTGATGTCTTTTCTTTTCTTTTTTTTTGAATAAATACTGTTTAAACCGCATATTTTTAGTTTCGAAAATGTTTATTGGTCATGTGATTGTACTAGCATGAATTTTAAACCATGTGAATTAAAGAAAATAGATTGGTGGGGCAGTTGTTGTGGGGATAAACAAACCGAAATGGTGGACCCTGCTGCAGACGCTTTTTCTCGAGTTCCAAACATTAGAGCAAAGCATTCAGAAACATGTTCATTTGATCTCTCCTACAATCACACCTGATTCCTAACTGGCTAGTGGCATTGTTTCAAAAGAAATGAAACAGTAATTTCATGACCTTAAACCATGTGTTCCACTTTCACAATGTATTGTAATACATATTGCAGTACGCTAACGTATATCACAAAACATCGCAATACGAACATTTTGGTAACACCCAACCCTGCTAATGACTATTTAGAAAAAAATCGGTAAATATCTCAAACATTTCTACATTTAGTGTAATATTTTTGTCCTTATGTATGGAACAATGTGTCGACGTTGTAATAGTATTAACCACCCCACCATTCAAATACAACATTGACATGGTCAGAAAGCAAACAAACAAACAAACAAACAAACATACATACATGTTTTTATCTGTTTTCAAATCGTTTACCACAGGGATCATGCTATAACAACTACAAGACCTACACTTTCTTAATCTATAAATATCTGTAGAGATAGATTGAAACCCATGTGCATTAATCATATACATTGTATTTTATTAACTAGATGTTTCACCCCAAAAACATTTACATCCCCGTACATGTACCTTTCCAGTAAAATTCTATTGCTCTAGCCTCAACAAACCTAAAATAAAGTCAATTCCACCCAATTTTGTATCAAATTGTTTAATCTAATCATGTGTAATATTGTATCTCGGACTGTTTAATTGGGCTGTCTCCTCAAACGCTGAAGGTCATCAGTGGGTCCACAATACTGTATTCGGCGTCAAATATATTTTGCTTTAAATTCTTTAAATTCTGAGAGTGACTTACTATACTTACTGAAATTAATTCAGGGTACAATGTAATATTTTCTTATATATAGATACAAGAATAAAAAGTCTTCTACAACTTTTCTTTATGATCATATTATCATTTCGTAAAGAAGAAAAAAAAGGCACAGTATGATGGCAAATCCGTTCTGGTGAAATCCTATAGCCTACAAAGTTAGCATGACCATGGCCTGCACAACTATCAAAGTTTGAAATATGTCATCACTCATCGTGCTTTTGGATGAGCTATAGCTATTTCTGTAAACTGGATGGTTTTACAAATGCGTTTATCTCACATACTCCACCTATCAGATTCTAAAACAGAATCAGCTTACCCGCTTTTCCATATTTCATAAATGGAAAGGAAGCAATATCGCAATATCGCAATGTCGCTGTATCGCTATGTCGCAATATCGCTGTATCGCCATATCGTGTCTCTATATCGCAATGTCGCCTTTTCGCGTTATCGCCATATCGCAATGTCGCCCAGTTTTATCGCCATTTCGTGTCGTGATATCGCCATTTCGTGTCGTGATATCGCCATTTCGTGTCTAGTTATCGCCATTTCGTGTCTTGTTATCGCCATTTCGTGTCGTGATATCGCTATTTCGTGTTGTGTTATCGCTATATCGTGTCGGGTTTTCGCTATTTCGTTTTCTGGCCGTATCGCAATATCGCTATATCGTGTCGGCGTATTGCAATGTCGTGTCGTGCTATCGCTTTGTCGCAATGTCGCCTTGATTTTACAGGACGATAAAGCGATGGCCCGAATCAGCCACCATACAAATGGAAAGGGAGCAATATCGTCATATCGCAATGTCGCTGTATCGCCAAATCACATTGTCGCTGTATCGCTATATCGCTGTGTCGCTATATCGCAATGTCGCTGTATCGCTTTATCGCAATATCGCTGTATCGCCAAATCGTGTCTCTATATCGCAATGTCGCCTTTTCGCGTTATCGCAATGTCGCTGTATCGCCATATCGTGTCTCTATATCGCAATGTCGCCTTTTCGCGTTATCGCCATATCGCAATGTCGCCCAGTTTTATCGCCATTTCGTGTCGTGATATCGCCATTTCGTGTCGGGTTATCGCCCTTTCGTGTCTTGTTATCGCCATTTCGTGTCGTGATATCGCTATATCGTGTCGGGTTATCGCCATTTCGTGTCTTGTTATCGCCATTTCGTGTCGTGTTATCGCTATATCGTGTCGGGTTTTCGCTATTTCGTTTTCTGGCCGTATCGCAATATCGCTATATCGTGTCGGCGTATCGCAATGTCGTGTCGTGCTATCGCTTTGTCGCAATGTCGCCTTGATTTTACAGGACGATAAAGCGATGGCCCGAATCAGCCACCATACAATAGTGACTTCACAAGAACATGAAAAATTGTGGGCGAATGGATCCGCTACCCGTATGGCCCAAGAGCCACAAATAGACAGTATTGCTTTAAATAGTGTCTTGAGACGTTTAGCAGTATTTGCCTCGTGTTCTGATTTTAAAATCTAAAATCGTAACACGTAAGACTGTATTTAAAGGGACACTGATGCGGAGCTATTTCCGTCGACTGGTTGTTTCTTTTGTTTTTGTTTTTCTCCCGTGAGAACCCGCATGATATCCAATAATTTGTGACTGGTTCGAGACCTCTGGTGCGCCACCCATATGCGCAATTTTGATAGCTTAAGTATAGTCTAACTAACAAAGATAAAGTCATTATTATCATGTTTATGAGTGAGTGAGTGAGTGAGTGAGTTAATATTTAACGTCACATCGGCAATATTGCAGCCACATCGTGACGAGAATAGTTAACACAGAAAAGTAATACTTGTATATTATAAAAAAAAAGTCGACGAAAGACAGTAAAACAACTAGAATATCACAGTTTGACTTAAAAATAGTGTGGAAAGTTAAAACTAATATCACTATTTGGACAATACGATATAAAAACAGGCTTTTAATCGCGAACAACAGAAGGTAGATCACCACACTAGGGACTCATGATTATGAAAACAAATGAAACACTTTGAAGTTAATCATCTGCCAGTGGTAAAAGAATGGTTAGGACTCACAAAAATAAGAAAGGTTAGTGTCCGCATGAATAGTTTGTCTTATAACCATAATTAGTTTCTTGATACATATTTATGTATTTTGAAAGTTAGTAAAGAATGAAGCCCCATACGTTCTGCTTATACTTATAGTGAATTTATAACGTGACTGTAATATCTAAATATTGTATAGATTGCCAACGTGAATCATATTTCACACACCCGCTATTCGCGACCTATTGCCTGTTTTCTGTAATACAGATTCTGCAGAATGCTACAAGGAATAAGTTAAAACAAAATGCAGATACTAAATTTAAAAGAGACTAAAGTTATAGAAACAGTGTCAGGCTATTACCTCGTTCAGGAATGTATCCGCCAATATCCACATGCAAGAACGATATTCCATTCATTTACAGCTGATGTATGATCCTCCTCTATGTCTTGTGTCTTTCAGCACTCTAATATGCGATAAAGTGACACATCCTTTCAGAATTTCTCATTGGTCACCCTACGATAGCACTCTTGTCAACTAATTCCATGATGTCCGCCATTAGTTAGCCAATAATGAGCAATCAATCAATCGAGGTAGTGGTGGTTAATTCTTTGAAGGAAGGATGTTGTTTTCACACTCGCACTATAGATTAATAAATCCACACACATAAACACTGCCTTTTGACAAATCCGCTATGTAATTAATCACTCAGCGTGTTATCGGTTAATCCTTTGATCGATGTTTGTTTTTGTAACTCAGCTGATAAACCCCTTTGCATCACTTACATGCACATATTACATAACATGCAATACATTTGCCACATCAGACCTTAATTTATAATATTGATTATTTACTCCAGACAAGAGAAATGCCAAATGGGCATCTGTCGGGTAATCCAAGCGGCGTTACCACTAACTACACCTGTTATAAATTCATTAACTGACCATCAAGTGAATGATGACAAATAACACATGTAGGTTTATACCATCAAACACGGGTTACAGCAAGGAAGGTGTAATCTCGTCGCATGCAGCCTCAAAACAGTTATGGGCCGAAACTGTTTTGAGGATACCAACGGAATTTAGTTGTTAAATAAAAAATACATACAGGCATTTACTTGTATTTGGGTAAATAGGTATAATCAAAGAAATTTTCGGAATTCTCTACCAATTCAAATAAATTAATTATGTGTTTTTATTATCATAGATAATAAACCAGGGGCGCAGCTACCAAAATTTACACATGATTTTTGCTATGGCAGCAGGACCAGTCCTCAAAACTATCTAAATAATACGTTTGGCGATCTATTGGACTTACATGAAACAAATGGCTTGTTAGCTACGTGCCTGTAACCATCATATTTTTACAAGACTTGATTAAATATCGAGGTCAAAAACACAGAAATGGGATCAAATTGGGTCAGTCACTCTACCATCCAGGCATCAGAAAAAAACTACGCTGCTGGGAGATTTTATTACAAACAGACAAGAAATACCAGGGATATTTTCAAATAACGGCACGTGATGGTCGAGAAATTCTGCTAATGTGGACAGGAGCCCAGTCCCTTTGTCCGTCACGGTCAAGGGAGCGGGTGCTGACCAATTTGCAGCTTGGTTTCGTAATTAGACCGTTGGCGAGAAGCATTATTCGCTCCGCATCAGTGTCCCTTTAACCAAATTTAAACATTCATGTCTATTTCTTTGTCTAGATTGTCCCTAATTTCGTTCCTCAAAACTGGAGTTATTACATTGTCTAGGTGGTCATCATTGCCACAAATCCTGTCAGAGGAATAAAGGTTTATAGAATAAAGGTTTATAGAATTCTTTCAGTTCATTAAAGATTGTTTTACTGTGAGTAATTTCCTTATTCCTATCTGTAATAATCTTATTTATTGATTTGCTAACATAGTTTCTATTTTCTAAATGACAGAAGTATTTTGTTGCTCTCTCTCCTTCCTCATACCATAAGATGCTGTTTCTAAGTTGAGTTCTTCTTATCTTTTCTTTAATTTGTTGCAGCTCTAGTTTTAATTTTGTAAGTTCAGCTGGGATGGCTTCATTGGTATTTTGGAATTTTTTTCTAATGATGTCTTCGCAATCTTTGATTTTAAGTTCCAACTCACTGGTCTTATTTGTAATTGATTTCCCTCTGACTTTCATCAGAAAAGTTTCCAAGAATAAGCTGTGATCAATCTTGAGTTTAAGCTATTGTTTGTTTCGATCGGAATACAAACACTTTTTTATAAGAGATACATAGTCTTTAAAGTCAATTGTTATCAACTGTATTCATCAATTCAAGAAACATTTGAACACAAGGATGTGTATATTCAGGTAAATATCTAGCACGATATTCATTGTAGTGAGGACACACTATTGTGATATGGAATTCATCTTCTAGTTCAGTCACTAAGGAAGTATAATTTCGTTAACTGAACCATCTAAAGTGTCAATCAATCAACTACCAACACTGCTGCTACTTTCGGCTGTAATGTATTGACGTTTATATGGGGGCACTAAAACGTTATCAATAATCATGTCCAAAACTATGGTCATACAGACAATGTCTGTGGTCTAACGTACGCAAAGTTCTCAAAAAACGTGCACTGTTCAATCCTAAGCCAAAAGTAACGGTGACATCAATATTGGGTGTATCCTCCCCTCGCACGGATAACAGCTGCAACCCTCCTCCTCATTCTGGAAATCAAACGCCGAATGCGCATCATTGGAATCCTCTGCCATTCCTCATGGAGAGCCTGGGCTAATGTCCGTACATTTTGAACAGGTGGATCCCTTACTTGAACGTGACGTCCCAGATGGTCCCATAAATGCTCATTTGGGTTGAGATCAGGGCCAAGGTAATCTGTCAACTGCGGTGTTCTCCAAGTATGCGATAACAGCTCTGGAACGATGGGGCCTAGCATTATCGTCCATAAATACTGGTCGACTGGCGAGGAGGTGGTTATGAAAATGCAGCTTTCAGTACTTCCTGTTGGTATCTCTGACCAATGAGTGTCCCTCGAATGGTGATAAGATTCAGCTTACAGTCATGAAGATACACCTCCACACCATTACAGAGTCAATGCCAAAGGGTCCAGCTGCATGGATCATCCGCTGTCGATAAGCCTCGTTACTCCTTCTCCAAACTCGCCAACGGCCATCAGTTTGATGTTTTGCCGTTGATTACACCACGCCTTATGTGTATCAGTGATGTTTGACTGGACGACGTGCACGAAGTCCAACGGACCTGGGCTTCCTTCGGGTGGTGCTGGCTGACAGACGAACACCCACTTTCCATTGTTCTCTGAGATCTTTGGCATTGGTCATGGGCCTGTGTCTCACTAGGCGAACTAGGGCACGGTCATCACTGGGAGTTGTCTTTCTCGGCTTCCTGAACGTGGACGATACTTGGCGTAGCCAGTAGTCGCATGTTTCCTTACAAGGCGACTAATGACAGTGTGACTGATATTCAATCTGGACCCAATTGCTGCGACAGGACAAACCAGCTTCATGTATACCAATAATCTGCCATCTGGTATTTTCAGAAAGCCTACTCTTCGGCATGTCCAAAAAAGCACTTTCAGCTCTGTTCGCTTGTTGATGCGTCGACAAGAAAGCAATGAGAATACTTCATTTCACCTTTTTATAACCCTCAGTCGCTTGTACCATGACAGAACTTCAGCATGAAAAGCATGTATCTGAGTCAGCACGTGAATTTCCTGCTAACTGTATGTGTATTTATACACAGCTGGTTGACTTCTCTGTTTTGATCCCTTTTTGTTAAAATCGACAATTAATTTTGGTGGTGCTTAATTTATGCTCATGTGTATATTTTATGCTTATAATGTTAGATTTATTGTTGATATATTTCTTATAAATGGTCTGGCACCTAGTGCCAGTTGGAGTGATAACTAGGTTGGATAACTTCTTGCTCTAATCACCATTACTCTGTACATCCACCTACTCAGATCACTCACCAGCAATCCAACGTACACCAACCTTGTCAATTGTAAATACACTTGCAGCTATGTATATATTCTCCATGTTACAGCTCTGTGTATCACTTGCTTGATAACGGTGTTAGTGCCTACACCGAAACCCATTGCAATGAAGAAGTTGACTATCCATAGAACTTGGTTTTCCTTCAACTAGGTGGGACTTCTTTGGGTTGCACCAACGCAAGTATAAAAGCATGAGGGCGAGCCCTGATTTCTTCATAGGATATGTTTTCTCAGCTATTAAAAACTTTAAATATTAACAAACATTAAAATAGTGTATGGAGTTAATGAAGAATAAAAACTTTCGTGGATATATCAACTGAAATAGAGAAATAGAGAAATAGATGGAGATTCCTTATAACATATTATCTTTACGACTCCAGTAGAGCTAAAGCTGTCACCCAACATGACATCAAGTACCTGGCAATGGTAACACAGTTGGGCCAAACATTGTTTCACATACACCACTGATATCTCAAACAGAAGCAGTGATACATTTTGACGAAAATTAGAACTGTTCTACATAAATGAAGGAATATTTTGATACCAATTGTTCACTCTCTAAATGGTCCGACTGCATTTAAGCTTTACTATAATATACCTGAACTGAAATATGAACTTCCCAACCATGGAACTGAAGTTAATGTAAGTCCAGATATATACCCAACTAGTGGCTATACTAACATGTGTCTGCCTTTGAGCCCATCTCAAGGTGTTGTATATCAGACATGTCAGGGCGAGCTAAACATAAATACATTTATGCTTTATACTCATGTACACTTACCTTTTCATATCTTATAAGATGAAGTTTATATCACCTATTTCACTGTATGCCGTTGTTCGTAGCCGTGCAATGTGACGGGCTGAATACATGTACTATATACTGATGCATTTGCCCATACGGTCTATTGATGACAATTTCACTTCTTGCTTCATGCAATTATTGTTCACGCTACGTAGAATGTCAATTTTACATAATTTGGTTAGTATTTAAAACTATTTCAACCAAATTATATTAGTATTTTTCATTACTTTTTATCATTATTTCAACTGATGTTTATCTGAAGGTTGCCATTGCCTACAATTATGACAAATTAAAAATTGATTGGAATTTCATAATTTATGGAAGCTAAACAATTGTTTTGTTATTTACCTAGTTAGTTAAATGTACATACATTAGTTAAATGTGGTATTCGTGATATCAGTTGTGTCGTGGGAGTTCCAGAGGTTTTCTCCTTCATAATGCGAAGCTGCATTTCAATCCATATAAAGAAGTCCTGTGTGTACAATACATACAGCCACCTCGATAAGGCTTGACATTCAACACCAGCTTGTCTTCAGATGTACCTACAAGTCAGCATTACGGTATGACCCTCAACACCAACTTGTCTTCAGATGTACCCACAAGTCAGCATTACGGTATGACCCTCAACACCAACTTGTCTTCAGATGTACCTACAAGTCAGCATTACGGTATGACCCTCAACACCAACTTGTCTTCAGATGTACTCACAAGTCAGCATTACGGTATGACCCTCAACACCAACTTGTCTTTAGATGTACTCACAAGTCAGCATTACGGTATGACCCTCAACACCAACTTGTCTTCAGATGTACTCACAAGTCAGCATTACGGTATGACCCTCAACACCAACTTGTCTTTAGATGTACTCACAAGTCAGCATTACGGTATGACCCTCAACACCAACTTGTCTTCAGATGTACCTACAAGTCAGCATTACGGTATGACCCTCAACACCAACTTGTCTTCAGATGTACCCACAAGTCAGCATTACGGTATGACCCTCAACACCAACTTGTCTTCAGATGTACTCACAAGTCAGCATTACGGTATGACCCTCAACACCAACTTGTCTTCAGATGTACCTACAAGTCAGCATTACGGTATGACCCTCAACACCAACTTGTCTTCAGATGTACCCACAAGTCAGCATTACGGTATGACCCTCAACACCAACTTGTCTTCAGATGTACCTACAAGTCAGCATTACGGTATCAAATTTGGTAACATGTCGTCTTTCACGGAAATTGCCACTGACTTGATATTTGTCTACGTATGTAACATTAACAAATTTATAGTTGTCAGTATAATATGGTTTGGTGATTTAAACATATGCCACATATATTAAGCTAGATATAAGGCTGTTTTGTAGTTCTCAGTTTGGTAGATACAGAAAACGTAAACTCATTCCTTCTAGGTGACATGCATTAAGTAAACATGATTAATAAACACTGCACTATTGTTTTCTGAGGTATTGAATGACGTATATTACCACTAATAACACAACAAGCTAGATATAAGGCTGTTTTGCAGTTCTCAGTTTGGTAGACACAGAAAACGTAAACTGATTCCTTCTGGGTGACATGCATTAAGTAAACATGATTAATAAACACTGCACTATTGTTTTCTGAGGTATTGAATGACGTATATTACCACTAATAACACAACAAGCTAGATATAAGGCTGTTTTGCAGTTCTCAGTTTGGTAGACACAGAAAACGTAAACTGATTCCTTCTGGGTGACATGCATTAAGTAAACATGATTAATAAACACTGCACTATTGTTTTCTGAGGTAATGAATGACGTACATTACCACTAATAGCACATCTTAAGTGCACAGCGGATTTTTAACGAGCACCACAAATCTTAAATACGAGATACAAGACCTAATTTCTGTGCAGCACATGGCAACTTTCTGCAGACACCAGGCGTCATCACTGACGTTCACTGATCTGGCCATATGATGGTCACCGCCACTTTACTTATCACGGATAAAGGAGACGTGACATTCACTGGGTTCCTTTTTAAAGTTGAACACATTCCAATAGATCCGTTCATAACAATGGTTACACGAAACAATCTTTATTGTGTAAGGTTAAACATACGATGGTATAAACAAACAGTGTTTGGTATTGAAGACTACATGTTCTCACTTCAACCTCTTACCAGAGTCTAGGCTTCCCGTTGAAGTAGGGCGTTTGTATCATCTACCTTGTAATGATAGAAAGTTTTTCTCGAGTAACTCCGAAGAAGTGGGTACTGAATACGTTTTTAGTCATTTTATGTATTTATTATATACAAGATACGACGAAGTTATTACTAAAGTATTTTAACTTTCATAGTCATTGACAGAAGTTGCACAACCATCGACAAGTTAAGTAGATGTATTATTTAAAGCATTAACGATTTGTCTCATTGCTATATGTTAACACTATTAATGTACAAATGAACTATGAACGACTGGTAGTAGTTTGGTGAATATATTAGCCATAAAAGGAACCCCATGAACATTTCGTGAATATCTCGTATTTATCAAGTTGCGACTGTCGATTGATATTTAACCTTAATTGTAATATAATATATTTGTAAAGCGAATATTATCCGCCTTTCAGAAGCTCAGTAGCGCGAATAAAGTGATAATACTGGAACCTATATACATAAAACAGAGAATGATTATCTCCTGGTACACAGATAAAAATATGTGAGTCTTCAACTGTGGGCGTCTTTAGTGGTTAAGATTGAAGATTTATGGATATCAACTTCTTTATATGAGAACACAACGTTTCGGAATTAATGCTTACTCCTTCATCAGGTGATTGAGAATGGGGTACAGGGCTATATTTATATGTACAGGTAAAACAATAACAAAGTAACAAGTGGAATGACTTAACGAAAGCTGGAAGCCAGTATAAACAAGCGCTGATTGGAACCCGACAGTTATGATAACAAGGATAGACGCCAATGGTAATACATTACAGATGATGGGATATGTTTACATAACACAGGTAGGGGGTAAGGACGATGTACATGATAGGGGAAAAGGATGGAAGCCAGTGGTGGGTGATGTTTACATAACACTTGATTGGTGATTAAGGATGATGTACATGACTGCACGAGAGTTGATGGGCATGTTTACATGGGGGTTGATGATGTACAAACACAAGTAGATAAGGATGTACACGGGTAGATAGGCTATACATGAATTACATAGATAGAATGTACACAGATAGATGAGATTAATTTATCAATAAGTCCCAGGCACTTGGTAGGTACACTCCTTGGTCACGGTTGATTGCTGGTTTCTGTCTCCGGATCTCGATGGCTTCTTGCAGTTTCCTTTGGCGCCAGTTGTTGTTGTTGGTAGATAGTATCCTAGTGTCCTCCCATCGGATTGAATGTCCAGGGTTCTTGAGAATGTGTTCAGAGATGGCCGATTTCTGGTCGAGTTTGCTAACAGAGGTCTGGTGTTCCTTCATTCTGGTGTTGATTGGTCTCAGCGTTTGAGGTTTGGGAAAAGTGAATTCCAGAGTTGTGGGCTGACGAAAGAAAAAGCGCGTTCGGAAAGTCCATTTAGTGATTTTGGTTGAGCCATAAGACAGTGACTGGAGGATCTGTGATTCCACTGAGGTGAGTATGGGGAGATAAATTTCTTTGATATAGGATGGAAAGTCTTTATTAGAGACAGTGGTGAGTGAGAGTGAGGAGTTGAGGTTGATTCTTGCAGAGATAGGAAGCCAGTGAAGTGACTGAAGCACAGGAGAGATGTGGTATTATGGGAACAGCGGAGGATACATCAGACCGCCAAGTTCTGAATTCTTTGAAGTTTCTGACTTGATTTGTCAAGTTTTGAAGCCAATAGTCAAGGTTTGAAGTATGTAGAGATTGATGTGTGTACCATGTACTCTCATACCACCATCGGTGGTCTTTGGAGAATAAATGAAGTTGAAGTTGAAGTTACAAGCCAGTGCATCAACAGTTTGCAGGTTTGAATGTCAAGATAGCGGAGTACTATGCTGGTGTTCAAAATGCTGTCAAAGACTTTGCAGACAGAAACAATATGGTACAGGGGCAGGCACAGTAGTTGGACCGTTGAAACAAATGCATGTGCGGGATGTGATCAGCGTTAACTTACGCCAACACTACACACTCTCTGTGTTTCATTAAATGTGGATACCCGGTTGTACTACAAACAAATAGAGCGATTTGATACTATGATCGTTTCTTAAACGTCCTTAGTATGGTGATCTACCATCAGTTGTTAGCAACCTATAACTCAGTTTTATATTGCACTGTCCTCAATAGATACATTGTTTTAGGTCTAATCACTAGTTTTACGCTTTACTCTGTGATATTCTAGTTAGTTTTACTGTCCTTCGTTGACGGGTTTTTACAAGTGCTATTAATTTATTTGTATTTTTATAATTAATTGTTCTCGTCACGATATGGCTGCAATATTGCCGATGTGACGTTAAATATTAAGTCACTCACTCGTTTCTTAAACAACCCTTTTAGTTTTTAGTTGAATAAAATTCTGGAATGTGAATGATCAGTTGGAAAGATGAATTTATCAGAATTCGCAATTTTAATTTCACTTTATTCGATTTACTTTTTTGCTTAAAGTGAAATTCATCGGTACGTTTTCACTGCAAACAGACTATACACAGTTACCTAGAGTGCACCTAGAGTCATTAGTACACGGTCTGTCCAGTTGACGCTGTCTTCAGCCTAATCCAAACGGAATCCGGTGGGGTATTTGTCGTCCGTGACCAGATGTCAGCCTCATGGAGACAATGATACATTTAGGCAGACATGTTAATCCTTCCGCATGTCATTTCTGAGTGCAACAACAGTCACGATGCTGCATTTAGGAGAAATAGTGTACAGGAATGCTGTTGACCACCCACTTGTCGCTGGACAGCATTTTCGAAACGTGTTGATGGTTCCATGCCCAGCTAATAACGCTCAGCTCGAGAACTAAGACATAGCTCTGAGGTCACTTTATTCATGGGTCGTCAAACAACGTGTTTGATGCAGAGAGGCCGTGAGTGCATACATTGGTGTGTTTCTGTTACTTTCAGTGTTTTGCAATCGTTTATCTTTCGTGTCAGTGGTGGCACAGATCACGTTATCTGTACGGGGAAGCCCGGAACAAAGCCCATTTTAAGTCTGCTCTTGCGCTAATTAATTATTGCTAGCAATTTTATTATGGAGCAAGTACACTGTGCATGTCTGAAACGTTTAGAATCCATAATAAAGCAGGTCCATACACACAACTGAACAGCATGAATATTCATTGCTCAATGCTCTATTGTTCACGGTGCTTTTTAATTAGTGCTATGTTTTGTGCATGTTGTGATAAAAATGGACTTTCTGTCTACAGTGCATCCGTGTTAGATGTTGTCATGCATGAATATGCGTTTGTCAGAAATTTTATATCTATCTTGGAGGTTCAGGACAGGTTGTAAAATCACAGCAAATGTCATAAGAGATTATTGAGAAATCTTGCGGATCTGTGCCTTTGTGCATAGGAATCAAGAGTTTCTGCTTGGATTAGCACAATCAAAAGTAGGTAACCTGGACAAGAATTTGACGGAACTATCACGATAACCAGGTATCATCATTGTCACCAAACACATGCCGAATTGTTGTGTTGCCGTCAGTTGCTCCTTGGGGTCGGTGATGGAGTCAATATGCACAGATTTCCACCGGACCACGTAGTTTGTGCTTAGATTGGTTGTTTGTATGTGGAAGCCTGTGGTATATACTAAATCGGATGGCTCGCCCCCTACCACGCTTCCGAGGTAGAAAATGGAGTTCAAGTTTCATCGAGTTTATAAAATCAAGACTGCTTACTACACATTGCTGACCAAAAGGATTTTGCGTGAATATAACGCTTTCTTCCTCGGACGCGAGGTTGTGGTCGAAGTACCAATATTATCGTAAATAATATTATATCGACCCACGCCTCGATTCCAAGAGTGACATTGTTATGTTATTAGCAATGTCATGTAAAATCCTAATGTCCATCAATAAAATACATATTTTACTACCAAGTAATTTTGATTTTGTAAGTCGGTGAAAAGAAACTTAAATAGCATTTCTCTTCAGACAGGGCGCCGACATTTTTTAAAATGGTGAAAGTCACGGGCTAAAAGTCCGTTAGACTTATTGAGATTATGGCTTGTTTTCATCAAGTTAGAAAATCCAAACTACTTTTTACCAGTAGTTAAATGTGTATTTGAATAATGGCCAAAAGGATTTTGCATGACACAACTTGTGACATAACGACTTCTTCCATGGAAGCAAGGTGGGGGTCGAAGTGACACAAACATTGCAAGTAATATTAAATTGCCCTCCACCTCGCTTCCAAGAGTGAAATTGTTATGTTATAAGCAATATCATGCAAAATCCTATTGTCCATCAATAAAATACATATTTAACTACCAGTAGAAAGTAACTTTGATTTTGTAAGTTAGTGAAAACAAACTTAAATAGCATTCATTCTCAGACAGGGCGCCGCCATGTTTGAAAATCGTGAAGTCACGGACTAAAGTCCATTTGAATTAATGAGATTATGGTTTGTTTTCATCAAGTTAGAAAATCAAAACTACATATACTTTCTACTAGTAGTTAAATATGTATTTGAATCATTACCAAAAGGTGTTTGCATGACGCAACTTGTAACGTAACATAAGCGAGGCCGGGGTCGAAGTGAAAATACTGTGCGATAAATTTCTACACTTGCTGAATTAAACGTTCACTCACCAGTACGTAAACACTTGTCAATATACGTCGTTATATTTGGCCTCATAATCCTAATTACTTTATAATCATACTTGTATGCATTTTGAAACTTAATGAAATGAAGCGATCGGCGAATGTATAACAGGAATGTAATATCTAGACATTTTATAGTTTGCCTGTATGAATCATAATTCGCACGCACGCTCTAGTGTATGTCGTCTGTATCTTTACAACTTCACGACGAAAGCAATGATTCTGTTGAAAGCTACGACAACTTAATAAAACAAAATGCAAATATTAAAATTAAAACAAATTAAACTTATAGGAGCAATGTCAGGCTCTTACCATGTTCGAGGAATGTATTCATCAATATCCACAAAAACGAGTGATACATAATTCATCTGCAGATTTCCCAAGTGATGTGTCTTTCAACAGTCTAATATACGAAATGTATCGCTTCAGGTTTTCCACATTGCTGTATAGACTCATTGGTCACCCAAGATAGCACACCTGGCAACTTATTGCATAATGTGTGTCATTCTTTTAAAGCAGTGATTTACTTAGCCAATAGTGAGCAATCAATCAATGTATTGGCGGTTAATCCTTTGAAAGAAGGGTGTTGTTTTTACATAGACACAGACACGACAGAGTGTATTCAGTATAGATTAGTAAATGTACATACATAAACACTACCTTTTGACAAATCCCAATTGAAATCCGTATACAAGTAATTAATCAATTAGCGTGTTATCGGTTAATCCTTTGATCGATCCAGACACAATAAATGCCAAACGGGGACCACGGATTACAACCTAGCGATACCAAGTGATTTTGACAAAATCGTCTATGAAAACAAGGGTTGTAACTCGGAAACTAGACAAAGCAGGAGACAAAACTAAATGATAGTAGATTGTGAGAACATAGAGTTTTCAGTTTTCACAACAGCTGTGGAGATTTCAGGTTTGTACAAAATGTTTGTAGATGAATTCTACATGGACCCTCGCATCTATACCTGCTTAGCTATACCTGCTTAGCGCTCAGTAGAACCTTAGAGCACGTCTAGTCGCTTTCGTACACGCTTATACACTTGGATATCTCAGTATATACATGTATGTCAGCAACCCACAGTCAGAGGACTTACTGTAAGTTTTAGTACATACCATGTGTTCTTCACAAATGCAAACACACACGTGCCACGACAAGGAGAGCAGCAACACGAGACTCAGTGTCACATTAATGTTGATAGTCGGAAATAAAACTGGGTTTTGTAATACTCTCACTACCTATTAAACGTACAATGTAAGGTATGTACGCAAGTCACGAATGTGCATATAAACACAATTCCATCTGTGCATGGAATATATAAGATACACGTCTGTAGTTGTGTTGGGGTTTGGAATGAGCAGATATTGCACAGACTGAATGTTACTCAATGTGCAGTGTGAGATTTAATGGTCGGCTCGCCTTTCAGTTAGTGAAATGCTTCACATGACATGAATTTAAAGGGGCATTGATGCGGAGCAATTTCCGTGGACTGGTGGTTTCTTTTGTTACTGTTTTCTCCCGTGAGTACCCGGATGATATCCCAGAATTCGTGAATTGTTCGTGCTGCGCCTTCCATAAGCACAATTGATAGTTTATGTGTAGACTGATCAACAAAGATGTAGTCATTTTACTTCGTTATTATGAAAACGAATCAAACACCTTGAGGTTTACTCATCTGCCAGTGATATACAGAAAAACGTCAGGGCTGAAAAGTAAAAAAGTCAGTGAAGATCTGTATATTTTGTCTTAAAACCCTAATTAGTTCATTGTCACATTTGTATGCATTTTGAAAGTTAATAATATACCCACACGGTCTGCTTATACATACAGTGAATTTCTAACATGATTATAATATCTAAACATTGTATAGACTGCCAACGTGAATCATATTTCACACACACCCTATTCGCGACCTAGTGCATGTTTTTTTGTAATACAGATTCTGCTGAATGCTACAACGAAGAAATTAAAACAAAATGCAAATATTAAATTTAAGACAGACGAAAGTTACAGCAACAATGTCAGGCTATTACCTCGTTCAGGCCAGTCCATCAATATCCACATAAAAGAACGATATTCCATTCATCTGCAGCTGGTAAATAATCCTGCTCCTAATGTTTGTTTTTGTAACTCAGCTGATAAAAGTAGATATAAACTACTAAGTCCAATGCCTCATCAGCCTCATGACGTCACGTGACCGGAAGTGTAATTTCATCAGATTTCCGGTGAATAATTAAAAATGCATAATAACTCATTAATATGCACGTATATGCATGATGTCACCGGTCAACAAGGTGAGGTCACCAGTGCACTTATGCAATTAAGGGTCAGTGGCTTCATTAACGGAAAACAATGCATAGCAAGTAGGGTAGCATTCCCATATATGGCAACAGCGCGCGCGATTGAACCTTGTGTCGAAAAACTCGCGGGCAAAGTGCTGATTGGTCCATTTGCACACACCCTCCATCGTGGAACCATCTGTGTGCACAGTTGGATGCGATTAATGAGCTCTCGTATCACTGATAGGCATGATGCCATAGGTCATCAACGATGAAACACAATGACTTAATTAGGTGCAGTGAAGGTAGTCACTGTGTGAGTGTTAATTAAATCAAAACGGGACATAGTAAACACATCTATAGATGGGCATCTCTGCTACCGACTATGGGATGGCAGTGTTTTGGTGAATAGAATGCCTGGAGTCTTTCATGTGGAGAGGGGAAGGGAGTTCCCTGGTCAGAAAGGTCAAAGGGCATCTAGAATCACGTTGCACCAGTGCAATTCATTAACTGAGCCGTAAGGAAGCTGAATCGGTGCGTAGTAACGAATGAGTGAGTTTAGTTTACGCCGCACTCACCAATATTCCAGTTATATAGCGGCGGTCTGTAAATAATCGAGACTGGACCAGACAACCCAGTGATCAGCAGCATGAGCATCGATCTGCGCCATTGGGAACTGATGACGTGTGTCAACCAAGTCAGCGAGCCTGACCACCCATCCCGTTAGTCGCCTCTTTCGACAAGCATAGTCGCCTTTTACAGCAAGCATGGGTTGCTGAAGACCTATCCTACCCCTGGATCTTCACGGGTCATGAGTGCATGTGAACTGCTCTAACAGTACTCATAGGAATCCATGTTCACAAGTGGAACGTAATTCATTTTCATCATGTCTATCTATATGTGAATTATAAACAGGATGTCACCTAACCAGTCAGTTTACTATATTCATTCACATTTCAACCAGTGAACTTACGACTAACTCCAGACATGATTCGTTTCACTTTTAAATAATACACAAGGACCTACACTTGCTTTCATACGAGCGACTTATCACCAGGGACATAAGTTCACGCACAGTCTTGTCACTATGTAAACGCAGAAAGCAGAAAGGTTGGTACGGTTTTATTCCAAGTTCTCTCTCCATTCAGTCAACATGATCTTACACGTCTTGAAACATATTTAATTGTGTCGCAGAATAGTATTTGCATATGAGAGCTATAGCCTTCAGCCTTCATATAGGCAGTCTACACAGTTAAAAGAAAAAGGGTGGGGAAATGTCTTATGGAAGTCAGAAATGTCACGTCGACTGAACGCAACTGTTTTGGGTTTTTTTTCTAACAGTAAGTCAGACGACAGGGCGACCTTCCACACTTGGAAGCAAATGATGAGAGCACCGCATTGTCTGAATGAGTCCATCGTTTCACAGTCAAACGATTGGTTCCGAGACCGCGGTGCATGTGGGGAGGATGCCCAAAAAACATTTCAGGACGAACACAAAGCTACCCAACGAGTCATCATAAAAAAAATCCAGGAAAGGGCCTGTGATTTGAAATCACGTGTGCTTAAAACAGACAAATGTTGATACAAATGAATCGTCCTGTAAGTGAAAAGACTTTCAATATGATATATGTCTTATGAAAATGCTTAACAGTCAATAAAACTATACATGTATGGTCTTTGCTGTTGTGTTGTTTATGTATACATATATATATATTCCCATTTCCCATGTCGCAGTCAATCATGAGTTCTCGACAGCAGAACAAGACATCCTTAAAAAAGCACGAGAAAGCATTATCAGACTATTATTTTAATCCCGCCAAACCAGGGGCTTATTATGGACCCTTCAAGCTGCGTGATGAGTTAAAAGCAAATAGACTGCCTAATGTTAAACTCAGGAAGGTGAAGTGGTTTGTAAGAAGCAAGATGCTTACAGTTCGCACAAACCAGTGCGCTATAAATTCCGACGGATGAAAGTGAGGGTTAATTTTGTCAACGAGATGTTCAACTTGGGCCTTGCCGATCTTTCACGCTTCAGCAAAGTCAAGGAGGGCATACTTTATTTGCTTGTGGCTATTGACATATAAAGTAGGTTCGCATTTGTTATTCCTCTGGCAAACAAAAAGCCCCAATCTGTCTTGAAAGCTTTCAAACAAATCCTCAAGCAACGATCTAACAGGAAAGTAGGTGTAGATGGGGGGAGTGAATTTAAGGGTGTGTTCAAGGCATATTTACAAAAAAACATGGGATAAAACTCACCGTAGGACGCAATGAAAACATAAAATGTAATTACGTGGAACGTTTTAACAGAACACTGAAATCACTGATCACGCGATACATGACCCGTAACAACACCAAACGTCATCTGGATGCTCTGCCAGATTTAGTGTACAACCACAGTCTTACCCTGCATTTGTCTTTACCCCAGCTCTTTCCGGCACGTGTCGATAAAAACCAACGAAGTGGAAGTGTGGAACCATACCAACCTGGAACCTTTGAGAAAAGTCAGCAAACCTAAAATCAAGAAATACTTATTTACAGTTGGTGATCTGGTTCGCATCTCATACGTCAGGAAACCTTTCAGCAAGGAACTCGACCTCAAGTGGACGGAAGAGTTGTTCAAAGTGGCTCGACGTTACAGGAAGCAGAACCCGTGATAGTTCAGCGGATGTGCTCTGGTAAGTCGAGAAAGTGCTGAAAAGGAAAACAGTGAAGGGGAAGACTTACGCTCTGGTGCGCTGGGTTGGCTGGCCGAAGTCTTTTGACTTCTATGTTGAAGAGGGCGAACTGAAGCACGTGTAAGTCCATAAACCATGGAGAAGTATGTGTTTCTCAAAAGTTCCGACTGCAAAAAGACATCGTTTCCAGAGAATGCACCTTATCATTTTCACGTCAAACTAAATCCAATGTTGGTCTTCGGAGGATTCTAGGTGGTGTCTTTAACGGAGCTAAATTTGGGAAAGCTGGATCTGACTAAAGTAACAGATTCGTACGTAGACGTATTGTGTAATCTATGTGACAGTTCTTTCACGGACGAACCTCAACTACCCACACTGAGACGCATCGATTTGAGACAGGGACCTGCCTTTGGTACTGAATTTAACATTCATGACACACTGAAAGAAACTGACAATATCTAATTGTACTTAAAGTCAGAAAATGCCTCCACAGCTTCATTCTTAAGGGAGGAGACCTACGCCACACCTCATTTAAGACGTTATCCGTTTGTGGAGTAAAAACGATGGATTCACGTCAGTTTCCAAGACTACGCCAAAGTCAAACATTATTTCGACAACTAACATGTGGGGAAAACATCACATCTGCTCCACGGGAAAGTGAAAAAGCTACTGATCCTGATTCGTCAACAACAACAACAACAACGTGAGCCGACCAAGGTCACATTGCAAATGACGTCGGAATCACAGAGCGAAGTACATAGAGCAGACGCCAAAGACAAAAGACAGAAGGCTTTAAAATGCACGGTGGGCGAAAGGTGCGTTACAACGAAGAAGATACGCCGAACCGAAAACAACACTGCCCCTTCCAAGACAGCCAAAGCGCAGAAGTGTACACCCGTGCAAGAAAACGATATCTTCAGTTAAAACAACGTCAGCAACAAGACGCCATGTCACTGCTGAACGACAAGGAATTGGAGGAACTGGTGCCCGAATCATTGAATCTCTTCACTTTGCCTCCTTATCAGACTAGCATACAGAAACATTATTTCGTGAATGTGCGACCTTTAAGCCAAATCAACAATGCAGCCCCGCTAGCGTTTCATGTGAACAACTCGAGCCTCGACTACCCCGATCTGTGAAAGTGAAAGTCAAAGTAACACACACTGATGGCACGCCCCTGACCAAGGACGAGAAAGTGGCTCCCATAAACTTATTCCAACAAAGTCTGTCCTCACAAGTAACGGTTTACCTGCAGAACCAGCTCGCGTCGAGTACCAACAACCATTGCGCCTACAAGAGCATGATGAAGGTCCTGCTGGGATATGGAGAGGAAGCGAAACACACTCAGTTGTCCGCACAGATGTTCATCAAGGATTATGCCACGAGGGACTTGGGTCTGGAAAGCTGCGACGTCAGCGGATCTGTCAATACAGGAATGATGACACGTGCCACTTTCATAGCGCAAAGCAAGGAACTCACCATGTCGTGGCCCGTGTACGAGGACATTTTCGACATGAACCGGCTTCTCCCAAACCACCTGGACCTGATTCTGAAAATGTTCCGATCGGACCCCCAATTCTGTTTGATAAGCAGCGTGACTGAGCCCGAATTCAAAGTTCAACTCTTGGATGTTTATCTGCGGGTGTGAAAGGTCAAAGTGAACCCCGCCTTGATCTTGGCTCACAACACGCTGTTCGAAAAGTCGAACGCTCTCTACCCGTAAACCAAAAGCAAAGCATCCCGACCAAAGTTCGAGTCTGAACGGCATCTACACCGGCAATCCGTGTAATTTCAAGTCACCCATGCTTAAAAAGATGACATCGACGGAGTGAGTGTGCCGGTTCATGGTGGGCGAGCTGGCTAAGGCGCCAGGCTAGTGATCCAGCGAGGTTTCGGTTTCGGGATCGAGCCCACCTGTGACTGGGTGTAAAAACCTTGGAGTCAACTTTGTGTGCAGACTCTTTCGGTGTTGTCACAACCCCTAGTGTACAGTACACAACCCTGTGCACTTAAAAGAACCCACGAATCCGTTGGTATATGACCAGAGGGTGGCCACATGAACACGTGCATACACCTAGTTGCTGGTACAGCAACGTGCAGTGAACTTGGACAAAGTGCTGTGACTAATTGTCCCAGTCCACCCAGCTTGCGATTGGGTACCTCATTAGGATGAGAGAGCTACAATAAACTCGATGCGCCTAGTGGCAGCAAGAGTTGTATACTCCCCAGGGAGTTGAGATTGAAATACGATGTGCTGTTGAGATTGACATCCAGTGATCGAGGGGAAAATACCAGCGCCTTGAGCATGCACTAGTGCCTGGATATGTGCGCTATATAAATATCCTATCTATAAATATCCTATCTATATATCTATAATCTGCCGAAGCAGACGGTGTGTCCTGTTACGTCAACATGCTGGACGGCATGGGACTGCGGAAGGAAGACAAGGACAATGGCATCAGCAGAACGGAATTTCTCCTGGGGAATGCCTTGTTCGTCTTTGACATCGACAAAATGTGCGCAGATTCCGAGTACCTGAACCTGGTGAAATAGGGAGGCGTGAGGCCCGAACTGGAATTCAAATCACCGCTCACCTCCACACTGAGTTGTGTCATCTTGACTCAGAGAAATTCCCTCATCGAAATCGACCAAGCCCGCAACGTGTTTGTGAAGTAAAAATAGAATGAAGGCCTCACAACTTATGTGTTTACAATCTCACGTCATGGGCGTTTACGTCAAAGGTACTTTACCAACTATAACCCCTAGTTTGCGTGCTAAAGGTGTGGGGTTTATTGTTAACACAGATGTGAGACAAAGAGAGGGTCGTCACTGGATTGCCATGTATTTCAAAGGCAAGAAAGCAGAACTTTTTGACAGTTTAGCAGAGCAGCCTGTTGATAAAGTATTTGATCACTATATGAAGTATGAAAATAGCAGCTCCTATACTCACAATACAAAACAATTACAATCTTCCAGTTCCAATGTTTGTGGTTTGTTTACGTTGTATTTTCTACTGACTTGTCCATGCATGTTACTGTGCGTCAGTTTGAAACGAACGGTCCTTTCATCAATGACGAAAACGTATCTACGTTCATTTGTCACTATTTGAAATACTGTAAAGATTCGTGTTTAATACGTTTGGCATAAACTGTGCGACATACAGTGTATTACTGAATGTTGTTTTGCGTTCCAAATGCTATTCATCATAAAATACTGAATCCTGATCGTTATAGTGTTATATATGCATATGTCCTAATATTGTAGTCGCTGAAAACATCAATAAAAAATAGACCAGACCATTTGTGTTGTGAATGAAAACACACATGGTATATAGTCAATGTGCATGGGCTATGATGAGTTCAGTTGTCTCAGAACGCTGGTACGGTACAGCAGCCATGGGTCACTCTAGTGATGGATTTACCGTTATAGAAAACCCTTGTTTACTACCGTTTCCAACACCTACGACTATATCTGTCATAGCGGGAAGTTCTTCGGGCAAAACCCATCTGGTAAAAAGGATGTTGGAACAGGCCCAGAACATGTTTGAACCACCGGCCATCGTGATCGTGTATTGCTATGTAGTTTGGCAAGACATGTACAGTGACATCCAAATTTCCATTCCTAACATTCAGTTTCACGCCACACGGAAGATGTGTTGAGATCATGGTATGTTGGTTTCTGATGATTTAATGATGCAGATAAGCAGGAATCAGCTGATGTTTCACTTGTATACCACGCTCTCTCATCACTTGGGCATCACGGTGATCAACATTCAACAATCGGCTTATCCCAACCATGTCCTTAAACATCCATTATTTCGTGCTACTGTCTAATCCTAGTTCGGCTCACGAATGTCACATTTTGGTTTCTCAAATGTTTCCGGGACAATCCAAAAATTTTAACGAATCCTTGAAAGACGCCCTGGGAGGGAAGAAATACAGCTATCTGCACATCGATGTCTCGCCCTATTTGGATGACCGCTATGGTCGCTTACGTACGGGAATATTTCCTGGTGATGTTTGCACGGTGTACTGGCCACAGTAAAGCCCAACATGAGAACACTATTCTCTTTGAAAATGATACGAGTGAATGTGGTACGAGTTGTCCTCTTTTTCCACGTAGAGCATTTTAACTGAAACTGGAACTATCCCTTCTGACTCTGTAATATGCAGCCCCAATGATATTATCTCACTTTTGACCTACGTATTAACATTACGGTGCTGTTTACATCCAGCCGTGTTTCCCTGATGATATATCGACAGTGAGTTTCATTGCATTTATCCACGGTCACTAGATTGTGAGCTAGAGAAATATAACATGCGTTGACATGTACGTGAAGCGGACCCACAAATCTCTTTAGGGTGACCGTTAGATGGATTCTCTTTGTATGTAGTACATTCAGGTAACTGTTATGTTTAACATTCGACATTATCGGGGGGGGGGGGTGTTAAAATAAATTAAGGGCATCAAGGAAGGCGAGAACGCTATTTGTTTTTAAATGAATACTAATGAATTTATTTTAAACTGACAAACTTTGTAAAACAGTCAGTTCACTTCACTTCAGTCATTGTGCAGACAGCTCTCCATCAGACATAATCACACTGCTGAGAAATGGCAAAACAGCATCAGCTAAAAGAACGGACCCATATGATAGAAATCATCAAAAAACACAGAAACATGGATGAAACATCGAAAGAAACGGCTTGTCGGATATTGTTTACCGTGTCAGTGTGTGTTTGCGCTGCATTACAAATAATAGATCACTACGGTGCATGGACTGAAGTGCTCTAAGACTTGCTGTGGAACAACAGACTGTGTCCCAAAGCATTTGATGACAGAGCATTGGGAGATGGACGAGAAAGCTACGAATGTTGCAGTAATGAAAACGACCGCGTTGCCGCTGATAAATGTTTTCATGTAGCTATGTTTGAACACGATTATGACATTTCTAAAAACAGTACTGCTAAAGCTGTTAAAGGTGAAGATTTGTTAGTAAGCTGGCAAAACGACCAGCCTCACGATTGCAGTCATGGAAACAAGACGAAGGGGACTTTTTTTGTATATTTCTTCATTTCGAGTTGGATCGCCGACCACTACACACACGCCGTCATGAGTCAAATACTGGAAGAACATTCGATTTTTCTTCTAATGTTGTTAGAGGCCAATGGGAAGCAAAGAAAGGCGTTACTGGAACATGCATCATGGGAACAGTTTAAATCTATCATCACTCTCATCTTTAACATTTTGAATGAAAGTATTGGGTTGAAATCACGAGACAAAAGACGACTGTCACGTCACAAAAAGTGCATTCGAACACTAGCCGCCAAGACAGTAAGTGCACGTCACAAACGTGAGCTGATCATCTCGCAACAAGTGATTTTACCGGTTTGCGTGAAAGTCTACCTGACCCACGTTTCGCAGTTTGGAAATGGCGATACCATTGAAATCATTCTAACATTGAAATCATTCTAACGACATGTATGCTTGTAAAATGTAAGGTGTTTTTTTCATACGGAATAAAGGAATAAAGGATAATTTTCAAGGATTAAGTTTTCACTCAAGCAGCTGCATGTATAAAAACACACGTTTTCATTACATCACGTCACGATTTCACGGCACAGAGGTTGTTACTGGAACCAAAGTGTGTTTACATTTGTACTCAAAAGACATCCATCAGCGCATGTGTTTCACAACTCTGTGAAATTTGTGATACATACAAGCATGTGTCTACAAACACGTTTGCACTTTCGTAACAGCCTCAGTAACTGGATACCGCACATGAATGTGTTTGAGGGTTTTTGTCTGGTTCATATTATTTGGTTATTCTTGTTCACGGAGTGGGGCTGCGAAAATTATCAGATAAGTGAAACCACGATTGTCTGACACTGCCTAACGGCATATCAACAATCGTCTGACAATCTTGACTCGCCTTACGGCATATCAGCAATCGTCTGACAATCTTGACTCGCCTAACGGCATATCAGCAATCGTCTGACAATCTTGACATCTCCTGTTTTGATGAAGAACACAAGTCACTATCACCCACAGGACACATGTTGCAACCGTCATGATCGCCCACAGGACACATGTTGCAACCATCATGATCATCCACAGGACATCAGAAAAAGATATGCTTAGCTGGGCTTTTAAATGTAAGACAAACTGTGCCTACCGTTTAGGATCTCACAGAATGTAATAGGCTACTATAAACAGAATGTAATAGGCTACTATAAACAGAATGTAATAGGCTACTATAAACAGAATGTAATAGGCTACTATAAACAAACAAGTTTGTCTCCACACTGGTTGAAACCCCACTCCCACCCCCACAAGAAAACAGGTTTTCTACAGTACATGTCATTGTCTTTTTTAGTCCTAAGTATGTTGTGATTGTTTGTACATGAGATGAGACGGGCTATTTTTCTTCTTGTCAGATAACATGTACAAATATGAAACTAAACATGCATGTTATATCAAGACCAATGCAATACAATTCGAAATTCAATGATGGAAAGACTATGTAGATAAAATGATTATGCTCTTATTAAACAGAGTTTGAAAAAAATATATGACAGTGTCTTTCACTTGTGTGAATATTTCCAATAACTAGTATCAGTTTATTTCCCAACTTACAGCAGAGACTCCATACTGCTATTTTTTATATACACCAGATTGTCTAACGGAGGGTGACAGGCACTGGTGTCCTACACACGTCAGCTATGCGGTATGGGGGATAAGCCTGGGTGTATCATATTACCTGATTTTGATTGTATCTCAACATTTAGCCTTGGAGTACTTTTCACAGAAAGAAAAAATATGCTTACCTAGGCAGAGGGGTAGGGGGGTGGAATTGTTGAAAATGGGGATTATTTTGATTTTCAATGATTCCAGGACGGAATTTCCATTTGGCATTGGGTCGAAATTGAATTGTGGTGGCATCTCAATGACCGTTTGGATGGGAAATGCTCTCCTCGAACTATGGTGTAGACCAGCTGTGGGCACTCTCTGACACTGTTTTCCGTGCGACGTATAGTGTGGTGCAAACTTTGCTTTCTGTGTTTTTTTTCAAGAACACTCCCAACATAACGTAAAATACAACCAAGACCATATATATATTGAGATTTTTATTCATACTAAATATCTGCTGCAAAACGAGTTTATCTACAGGGATATGTGCACATGTTTATCCCTCCGTTCAGCTGAATGTCTTGATAACCCGAGCATGTTGTCACTGGGGTTTTTCTTGTGAGTGATATAATTCTAAAACAAAATCACACATGCGGCTGTTATAAACATTTAACACAATTTGAACAGTCGCTTGTGATGTTCCTGTGCATCAATGCTCAGCATACAAAGTTCCGATACATTATATAATCCAATCACAATGCACAACGTTCTGACACATGACACCTGCTGGTATGCGTGCACATTATGGTCTTCACTCACTCACTCACTCACTCACTCACTCACTCACTCACTCACTCACTCACTCACATGAGTATCTGAACTGCAGAACTCTCTTCCGTACTGGACACTTGGCAGTATGTGTAAGACGTCTGAAATAGCTGTCTTTCAAAACGGTCTTGCAATAGATACATGGAAGACCACCCTCACATCTTGGACATTGCCAGTTAGGCCGGGTGGCCGTTGCTGATGCCTGCTTGAGTGGTGGTGGTGATAGTGGTGGCTATGATCTTGTGACCGTTGATGGGCGAAAATTCACCCTCCCAGTCTTCGAGATTGGCAAAAGTCGCTTCTGACGACGACGACGATAATAGACCGATCCAGTCTAGGTCGATAAGCCCGGCCCACGACGATAATTCGAGATCCCAGTTCTCAGTGGAATCCCATTACACATCGGAACCGATTCTCTGCATGTACGTGATGTATTTGATGAAAATGGGATAAGGCTATTGGCATATAAGCTTTATGTGTTCTACGCGGCGCAGTAACGGGGACATGTCACGAGAGTGTGTGCAAATGGAAAAAAATCAGCACTTTTTGCGATACGAGGTTTAATCGCGTGCTGTTCCCATATATGGGAATACCTCTACGTTACTTACTATGCATTGTTTTCCGTCAATGAAGGCACTGACTCTTTGCATAAGTGCATAAGGTGACCTCACCTTGCTGACCCGTGACATCATGCATATACGTGCATAATAATGAGTTATTATGCATTTATAATTATTCACCGGGAGTCTGATGACGTCACGTGACGTTATGAGGCTGATGAGGCACTGGACTTATTAGTCGAGTAATTTTAGTGGTGTTACCACTAATTATACCTGTTATAAATTCATTAACTGACCATTAAGTGAACGGTGACAACACTTACAGTTACAGCAAGGAATATGTAATCTCTGTGTCGCATGCAACTGTTTTGAGGATACCAACAGATCTTCGTTGTTACATAAGAAATGCACATAGGTATTTGCCGTGCACTTGGGTAAATGGGTATAATCAGGGTGTGTTTTTTTTTTCTCGTACGAAAATTTTCAGATTTCTCTACCAATGGCAAAGTCGTTGTTATTAGTTTACGAATTCAGATAAATCGAGTGTGTTTTTTATTATCATAGAAAAATAAACCGTCGCTACCAAAATTTACGTGATGTTTGCTATGACAGCTGGTCCAACCCTCAAAACTATCTAAATATAAAGCTTTGCAAACTTTCGGACTGAATCTGAAACAAATGGTTTGCTAAGGCGTGGTGTAATGCTGACCTGTCAAGGGCCCTTCCATACCTAAAATAAACTCGAACCCATCCAACACGTATGAAATAGAATCTTCACAATGAAAGATTGATCCAATGGTGGCACAGTTGCTACTGCCACTGTCATTGAATCCAGAAAAGTTTCTACAAGACTGCCGAACAACAGTTAAACAGCCGAAGCAAACGACATGTTACCTGTTCTTAAGTATATCAATAAACAATCCAAATATAAACAATACATATTTTTTCAGATTCTCCTTCATGTCTTCGGGACATTTAGAAAGAGTTATATAAACATTCACTTTTAACTGAAATACTTGAATTCCAAAATGTTCATATTAGTGACCAATATAATATTGTGTTGGTTGCCCATGTTAGAATTATTGGTAACACAGTGGCCTATTCTGCTACAAAGGCTGCTCTCAACATATCCTTGACACTGCTTTTGAATCCTTTCAGTGATCATAAACCTGATGTAAGAAGTTACATCCGGGATCTTACGCTGAAGGCTTGGGTCATCCAAGCAGGAATCAATAAAGCCACATGCAATGAAACCATCTATCGGTTACACTTATCTGAGTCATTCTAAGGCGATGGCGTATTGGCCATAATAGATAGACCATTTGCTCAAAGGTGAAGACCCTCCATCTCCTGATTTTCCATGTCAGATTTTCTGACTAGTTTTACTATTGGTTTAGTTATTAATTATTGTACTGGCCGCCGAGAGTGTTTCTTTGATAATGTACCTTTACTTTTTGTGACATTAAAACTTGATTTAGTCCCGATATTGCTGAAATACTGACGATGTGACCAAAACTATTTACTCACTCACTCATTCGAACCAGAAACCATGAATAAGTCCCTGTTCGGCCAGTTTCGTTTAGTAGGGTGAGCGTGTAATTTCCAAAGAGTGCGTAGAGGATTATGTATTTTTAGGCTGCAAACGATCAAGTACAATGCAATGTGGCACATTTGTGCAATGTAGGTTTGATTTGGGTACGTACGACGTTGCGATGTTTCCGTGGGATTTGACGGATAATCTGTTGTTAACGTCATTAATGTGTACTCATTTTGTTTTAATGAGTGAAAACAAATGTGGTGGAAAATACCTTGAGTTCTCAGTCAGTACACTTATCACCTCTGTCTTGTAATTAACATCTCATTGCCACAACCGACCACCAACCTTCTGAAATCATGGACTTCAGCAAACAAATCCATGTCTGTCTATCCATCCATGATGTAAAGAGAAATGATCGCATGGACTAAACCCTACATTTCAGTCTAATGTCAGTATTACAAGGCCTGGCACGCCCATGTTCAGTGTTCCTAAGGGGATGTTGGCAAAGTGCCTGCGGTAGGCGATTATTTCCCTCGAATTAGCAGTCTTCCGCGTGTGTACAACCAAAGTTATTTAGGACACTGATAAACCTTGAAGGTACAAATACAGTGAATGCAACGGACATCCAGACTTGAGTTACGGACATCCTCGCGCGATATCTGATAGGGAGAAGTATCCGTATTAAAAAGCACAGCAATGTTTCAGGATAACAATGTCTGTGAATGTGCCGTCCTGTGTCAGGTGTTTACAGTGGGTGATATCAGCCGACACGTTGAAAAAGATACAATTACGCTGTTCTAGTTATGCGCACCTCTGTTATGTCCATCTTGATTTGGCCCTTCTTGATATAGTCACATTGAAGGCTCTAGAATACTGAAGTCATTGTAAGTTGTCAAAGAATCACAATATAACACAAAATAACTAACGGGCAAAGCTGAATGAGCATATCATTTCCATGATGTTTTGTAGAAATGGTCATTTTATAAACGAAATCCACCAGTTGGTGTTGTAGTGGACAGGTGCCCGACTCCAACAGAGTGGGATCGTAAACCCAAAGCAGAAAGTGTACTTACTAATATAACATGCTACATTTGATCAGATTATAAATGGCATATGCATTCGTAGCTTTCGGTCATGGGTGCCGTTCGAGTCTACACCTGTCATGAAGATAAAGCATTCACTTGAACGGAAAGTTATAAATGCAGACATAACTATTGACAAAGCAATGTTATGCAACTGATCATGGGTCGACATATCCGTACTTCGGAATACGTGGAGACCAAGTCCTAACTTCGAGGCAAGTGTAAGGATAACCATCGACACTAGTCAAGACTAACTGTGTACTAAGTTTACTAATCAATACAAAAGTACAACAGGGCAAGTTTGTTTGTTTGTGTATCTGGTGTTTATCAGCGCACCTAGTAATATTTCAGACATATGGCGGCTGTCTGTAAATGATCGAGTCTGGAACACACAATCCAGTGATCAACAGCATGAACATCGATCTACGCAGAACAGCAGTATACAACAAAACGACCTCCGAAATTGAATGGCAGTACACGAAGAATGACAAAGGAAATAGCAGTAAACAGGAATATCTGGCGTTCATAACCGTTTGAGTAGATCGACAGCTTGAGTTAAGTGCAAATGTGCAATACATATCAATAACATTAAACATGATTATTTTGAAACAATTCTACAATCACGCCAGTGACGATTGTTGTCTGGTCCGTGTTGAGCATCAGCAATAATGGGGTCTTTGAAAATGTTTTGTTTGACCTTTTTAATCCAAAGAAGGAGTAAGAACATACTCCGAAACGTTGAGTTACTCTTTATAAAGGTTGCAAATTTTCACTTTATACGTGTATCCGTTCTAAATGCTGTTCAAATATTCTAATGTTGTCATTGTCTTTAGTATGAATAACTTCAAAATTTAACTGCAGCAAAGGCTGGCTTGGTGGTGTTTTCTGTAACAAAGATAATCCTGGGAGGTATCAAGGCGCGACTGGGTACTTCGCCAATACCGGAACACGCTGAACAATACTCTGCTGATCCTGATCTTAACCGTACCGATGATGATGGTATTAGGTGGGGTGAAGGTGAACGTTGAGATATGGCATGCTGATCTTATCGGGGCACCGACGATCTTCCAGAGAGAAGTTGCGAGAGTATGATCCCTAGGAACGTGTGTCAGAAGGAGAATGAGACCAGTTCATACGGGTGTCCCATGAGGACCGATCGCCAGAAGAATGGAGGCTACAGGCTGGAGTGAAGTTCTCTGGAACGCACTCTTCCAGAAGGAGTTGAACGTTCTCAGTGGCAACTGACGAAAGGGTGAAGCTATGCTTCTGACAGTCGGTAAGAACGGTTGTCTGAAAATACATTAAAGATTAGGCAAGTTTGCGTCCGATGAAAGTAGTCTGGGGACATACGATTACGCCCAAACTGCCAAAGGTAGCGACTTCGCTCCGACATGTTGCCCAGGCGGACACTGTGAAGATAGATGGAGAAGCCTTCTTCCGTTGAGTAGGCACACTATGCGTAGTTTTAGAGATATATGGGAAATTCATGATTTAGTGATGAGTCTGCTTCAGTCATTGTCCATGCCAGAACACACTTATCATGCGAAACACGCACTTAGGAAATACTAGTATATGTGATAACACTACTGGGAATTATTAGAGGGGTGATCAATCAATCAATGACTTACGGTATGATATGGTTTCTAAGGAATCAAAACATTTTATAGGGACATGTGATCAAATTGAACAATTTAGAAAGGACCCACAAACAATAGAAATGCGCTGCGTGTTTAAGGTTCAACATAAGGAGTCAACATAGGGGTTTTATTTCGTACCATACATTATTAAATTATGAAGAAGAATAGTTTAATGTAAGAAATAGTTCCGTCTTGAAATATCTATTTAAAATTTGAGAAATGAGAGCAAAGGGGGTCCGTGTTGTTATCAAGTACGGTATAATATACTGAACATCATTGAAAACGCACCACCCCTAAAATTGTGGATTTCTAAGAGCAGAAGTGAGCAATCTATGTAAATTTTACATATTTGTGTAGACCAATGTTTGATAAAGAAAAGAAGCAAAAAACAGTCAAGCAAAACAGTGAAGATTTAATGCAGCTGACAATGAAATAAAGATGGGGTCAAAATGGAAAGTCAGTAGCGTGTATGACCCCCGTTAGCAGCAACACAAGCTGTGCAACGTCTCCTCATTGAACGGATAAGTCTCTGAATAAAGTCCTGAGGCACTGCATTCCACTCTTGCTGCAAGGCATTGTCGAGTTCCCCAAGGTTGTTGATCTGCGGACGACGTGCGAGGCGTTGGCCGATGTAATCCCACAAGTGTTCGATGGGTGACAAATCTGGTGACAATGCAGGCCATTGAAGTAGAGGAATGTTGTTGTTAGCCAGATACTGTATCGAAACACGTGCAGTGTGGGCTCGTGCATTGTCATGTTGAAATGTGTGCAGATCTTGATGCTGGTGAAAGAAGGGAACGACGTTGTTCTGAAGAATGTTGTCACGGTAGTAAACGGCATTCACTCTGCCACGACAAACAATCAGAGCGGTTCTGTGGTGATAACTTATCCCTCCCCACACCATAATGCTGCCTCCACCCCACCGATCGGTTTACACAACACAATCCTGATGATAACGTTCACCCCGTCGACGCCATACCCGTAGACGCCCGTCAGCATTTCGCAAGTGAAAACGCGACTCGTCGGAGACCACCACACCATGCCAACGTCGTAACAACCACACACGATGCTGTTCAGCCCATTGTCGGCGTTCACGGCGATGCCTGTGAGTCAGGATGGGTCCAACGTAAGGGCGTCGACAACGTAACCCTGCCGCACGGAGACGGCGTCGGACGGTGGAAGCGCTGATCAAACCACGTCGACCCTGGACAGCGTTGGCGGTTCTGGCAGCGGGCAAGGTTCGATCCCGAATATGGCGCCGTACAATGTCTCGATCTTGACGAGGGGTGGTAACACGTGCCTGACCTGGGCGTTGCCGGTCCCTGCTGGTTCCTGTTTGTTGGTATCTGTTAGCAAGCCTCAGAATGGTCGAATGATGACACCCAAATCGTCGTGCAATGTTTCTGCTTGAAGCGCCGACCTGCAACATACCCAAGGCCTGTTCTCGTTCCTCTGGTGACAATCTTGGCATGGCGAAAAAACTTTACTTACGAAAGTACTGCGAAAATGAGAACTGTTTTGTGCCGAAGGTCATTTATACCCCTGAACAGCATGCTTTCTGCATGCAATTTGTGCCCTTCGTGTGTGATGTGCATGAATTTTGTTGTTTTCATGTGATGTGTTCGATGATGTGTTCGAACGATCCGTTTCTTACTGTAGAGCGTTATTTACGATCTAGTGTGTTATTATCAAAATTCCCACCATTAATTTTCCATTTCCAAAAGATTCTATTGCCTTATTTCAAAATTTACAGGTGGTGCGTTTTCAATGATGTTCAGTATATTACAATGTAAGATGTATTTGGTTTTTGCAAGTTGTGTCGAAAAAGGTTCTGACACTCTTTTACAGATAGGCATTTTTCAAGCAATGAACCAGTCACTTCCTTCAAACCTTCAAAGCGTGATTTTGCCACTGAACGTGAATATGGATTGTACTGAATTTAATAAGATTGCCAACTCCTTGTCAGTGGTTGCCTACGGCTGGCACAAACACAGAATGTTAAACTATATGATGATGTTGAATGGTCGTTTTGTTACGGTCTAAGCTAAAAGTTAACTTTTCAGATCATATGAAAACAATGCTCACTACAAAGTCTCGTCATTGCTAAGAGGGAAAGAAGTAATTGATCATCAAAGAAGTCATTACACTCGCATACATGTATATGTCATACTTATTTCAAGAAACTTAAAATATCATGCTCTTGTACGGAAATCAACGGTGACACTGGTGTTTCCAACTCAGAATATTTTAACCCTAAGACAAAAAGTTACAGATCAAATGTGAAGTCCCTTAAGAATGCTCACTTGACATGAAACCATAAGACAATATTCATATTATGGGAAAAGAAGTAGTATATACAATGGGGGTTCTGGACCACTTTCAAGAAATGTCTCTACAAAGCCTTATTTACTAAATAAGTCTTTGGTTGGGTCATTAGCTCTTGCTACTATTACCCCTACTACTTAACGTGTGTTGGAGGTAACACTGTGCCGTACGGTACGATCAATAATTCTTCTCTTACAAACCCCCTACCCGGCCCATCCCTCAAGTAGTATAAGTTAGGTTCGTCGGCTTTCATATCCACTTTATCTATGTTGTAAGTTTTGACTGACCATATAGGATCGGTGGCCCGCTTACGGCTATCACCCTCGTGTTCCCCCGGCTGGTATAGATACCTCACTAGGGCCCTATCTGGTATCTGTTTCTCCTTCCCACGCAATGGAGCGGCCGACTCTGCAACTATTGATTTTAGTTTGATAGCGTCTGCCGGTTTCTTACCGGTGAGACGGGTGACTTCATGGTTGATTGCCGACACCACCTTGGGTAACCTCGTGACCCATTCAGTCGATCGTTTTCCAGGGGTGGCCATCTCCCTAGCATACTGATGGCCGAACAAGCGCTCAGCCAAAGTCCTATTAAATCTCTCAACTATGGCTTGGCTGCGATGGGCTCCGGCCGTGCCACGCCTGACCTTTGTATCGTGTTTGGCTAGCAGTTGTGACACGGCACCCATGAACTCCCGTCCGTGGTCAACTTGCAGCTCTGTTGGCCACGTCAGCGGACTGCGTTTGTATATGCGTTCGAATCCTCTGGCTACCTGGGCCGAATCTTTCGTGGTCAAGGGTTCGGCTTCCTTGTAACGACTGGCTACGTCCACTACGGTTAAGGCATACTTGTACCTCTTGTCGTGGGGTAGGAACAGTAGGTCTGCCTGGTGAACGCTATTAGGTATGTTAATACCGAACCTCCTTCTAGGCACGTAGCGTGGTGCCGGCAAATAGATCTGCCACAGGGCTTGTTTTTCAAGCCACGCTTTGGCTTCCTCCGGGGGTACTCGCGCTATTTTAGCTAGCTTATCTACTGCGCTAACTCCTTTCCAGTACCCACGCGGGCTGTAGTAAATAGCCTCAAATTTTTTCATGTCCATACGCGTATGTGTTTATCCCATCAATAGCTATCCAACGTTTCGTGTCCATAGGCGACAGGGACGTCTTGTTTATAGTCAGTCCGTATATCTTATGTCCATCACTTCTAAGTGTGTTCATTTTATGTCTAAAGGTACGGGTCTTGAACAGGGCTTCCTTGAATCTGGCGTGTTTGATGTGTTGTTTCACCACATACTTCTTAACCCCCTTAGCCTTCCGGATCTCACTATTGTCGGCTTTCAGTATGGAGTACATCTTAGGTCTCAAACCTATGTACTCGGCTATGGGCGTGCCAGCACACTCGTCCTTCATCTTACCTAGGACCTTTTTATTTACCATACTGTGTAGGGCATGGGTCTTAGGGTAGTCGCTGGTGTCGTATAAATCGAGGTGTTTTTTCATGTCCTCGTACACGTCCTCGGTTCGAATCTCCATCAGCAGGGAATCCGTGTCAGTGTACAGCACTTCACGCCTGTCGCCGTACTGTTTCTTGAGCTCGTTGTAGTAAAAGTCGTACATCAGGTGTTTGGATAAATCGAGGATGCTCATCCCCACGTAAACAGGCCGGTTGAATTTTATGTGGCTTTTCTTCATGTGTAGGGCAACCAGGTTGTCTGTGAATATCTTACTACGGTTGAATGCCGGACTGGCTATCAATCTCCTGAGCTTGTCTTCCTCACTCGACCGAACCAGCTTCACGGTCACGCGTTTCCTCAGGTTCTCCATAGTCTTACCAAACACCGAGTTGTTCATGAGTTTGTAGAGATTTTTCTCAAAATCACTGGTGGCTTTTTTTCGTAGGTCTGTGTTCATTCTGATGTAGGGCTCCATCCATGGGCTCTGGTCGAACATGAGCACCCTGTGTATTTTGGTCAGCCTCATACCCAACGACAGGTACAGCTGTAGGTTGCGATAGTGAACGATGTACTTGGTCTTATTCATTAAGTTAGGCACGAGTTTTTCAACGTCTGTCACACGCCCACCTGACAAGTTATGTTGGTACTCAGACATCCAGTCTGGGTTAACCCTCATACGTTCGGGGGCCAGGGGGTAGCTGTTGTGTGATGTGTGTAATTCCTTGGTATACTCTAAGTCAACCTCGAGGATATACCCTTTGTTTGAATCTGGTGCAACCCCCATAACATCAACGTGGGGTACATATTCGAATCCCCCTGTAGGTAGATACTGGCTCATGGCCCAGCCGTACAGGTTGTTTGCGTCGAGGTAGAGAATGTGATTGGTTGGTTTGTTAGGATCGTAACCTTTCACGTATTGATTATTTGCTTTCGCGTATTGTTTGGATACCATGGAAATCCCACCTCGCAAGCCTTTCTCAATGAATAGGTGCATGTCGTAATCTGTGAGCAATTCCAAATTAACTCCGGTCTTTTTAAGCAAGGCGTCCCACGACAGATCTGGGCTGGTGTAATACCATGCGGGGTCAAGTTTATACTGCTTGAAACACGTCCGCCTAAATGTTTCAAACACGTCGGCTAACAGCAGTACATCTGTCCTCAAGTACAGGTCGTGATAATCACCCAGGTTCTTACAACCCAGTTTATTCCATACGTTAGTCGCGTGCGAGTAATCATCTCGTGAGACGGACGCCTCATTCAGCTTGCTATAAAAGCAGTCAATAGGGGGTAGTCTGGTCTCGGTGAACTTGACCCAACTATCCATGTACTCATAGGGGTACACACCCTTCCTCATAAGCAGGGGTCTAGTCTCGGCGTCTGTGTATCGATCGGTGATAGGGAAGGTATTGTTGGCCTTGACCAGACTGTCGAGTGACGACAGGAGGAACTGAAACGAGTCAATGAACCTAAGTCCGTTTAAGCTGAAGGAGATGTATCTCTCCATATTGTTGGGGATGCACGTTATATTACCATCGATTTTCGCGATGGCCTGCATGATCAAGTGTGAGTCGTACCCTCTCAAGTTGTGAAAGACAACGGGGATGTTTATTGTCTTAGGGTTGATTTTAAGCTTGAGGTTGCACGCGCTGTGAGCGGCGCCTCTATACTTACCAGTTATGTGGCAGTGATCTCTCACCGAATCACCGTTAAGTGGTGAGTCACACACGTGACAGTTAGTGCTACTAGCGTGAGCTAGCTTGTCGTCTTGGGTCAGACGCATGGGAGCGATTCTATACAATGCATTCCTAATAATTTTTTCTTCCTCCTGCAAACACTTTAGAAACCTTTCAGCCGCGTCAGGACCCCTATACACTACCGGAGCTTTCGTTTCCCCGTCACAACGGACGACAATGTATCCAAATGAACAGGCTTTATGCTCTTGTGTCTTGTGGGTGAAGCTACCACTGGGAGCCTCGCCGGCGGCAGCCACTAAGGCTTCGAAGTCGGCGTATATGATATAAGGCACAGACATTTGGTTCTTGTGGTTACTGAATTTTAGGATATTATCACCTTCCTTAGGCATGTCGACTCGTATGGCCGTCTGCCCCACACCTTGACAATCATCCCGGTGGGATTCTAATAAATCAGCTCGTGTGAAGCCATGTAGGCATCGTTCACAGAAGTGGGTCTTTTCTCTGTGTGCCGATTGGTCATACAACAGCCTGCTAAAGTGTTTTATCCATGTGTAGTGATACTTGTCACCTCGCTGGATCATGAATATATTGATAACTTGGCGATCCTTCACCGGGCTGACCCTGTGTACTATTGTTGTGTTACCTTCGTGCCCAAAGACATTTATAGCCAGATTATTCTGTTTTTCTACTTTAGTGATCTGGGATATGGGGGTGGGTTCATCTATACCATCCCAGTTGAGCCCATCGTCTTGGGGATAGCTAGAAAGCCTATCTGAATGAGTGCCAGCTGGAAATAAGGCTGACCTGATAGCTAACCTCAGGCAATCGTTTCCTCTATTCTTAACGTTTACTATGGCATGTTTGTTCCTATAGTAGGGAGGCAAGGCTAGGTATGACCCGCCTCTGAACGGCACGTAGTTAGCTATGCACCAATTCTCACGAAATGAGCACCAATGGTGTAATGTCGTGTCGATGACATTTAAGTTAATTATATGTGCTTTCTTGGGCTTTACTATGACTTTCATCACAAAGTTACACGTAGAGCCACTTATTCATACTCATAGGGTACGTACATTTAGTGTTTAGCACAATACTTATCATTATAAACACCTCATTTCACTCATTTTACCCATGTCGCACAATGGGGGTAGTCTCATAAGTCCTTATCGCTTGATCACTATATGCACTGTATTTCAGGGGAGACTGTATCATGGAGACCTTCGGTGCATGTAATATTGACAGACATATACCTCTTTCAAACACCTCACCACAAGAAAAAAAATGCGTGCGTTGACATGTTGTCCCCAATTTTCTGTAATCTTCGATACATTTTTTTGTTTTGAATTTAAACATGTAAAAAGTACAAAGTAAAAGATACATAATGGTCAAAGAATTTGCAAAATGCTCAACAAATTCATATGTAGGCTGTAATTTCATCCCTTAAAGATGCTTTTCTTTGCCGCTGTGCCTATAGTTACTGGAAGAGGGGTTTGTTTTAAGCCTGTAATCTACGATACTGGCCTGCTGTCAGTATCGCACAGTCTGCAGGTGTCTCCACCCCATGTATGGAATTGATGACCAATATACACATACCTTATGCCCTGATTGGAGTCAAATGACACATTATTTGAAAATGACAAGTTAAATAAATTACAAGTGTAATTTTCGTGATGTAATTTTCGTTACCACATTTCAGACCTTGTATCCAAGATCCTGGTTTATGATGGTATGCATGACGGGAATGTTTCCTTGTGCAAATGGGAGTTACATCCCTTTGTGAAAATCGCGGTTTAGAGCGGCCATTACACTTTTACGTGAAGAATACGATTTTGAAAAAGTTGAATGACAGAAGGTGTTCTCTGATTGACTATCGACCAACGAAAAGGTATGTAAAGTTGTCAATGTATATCTGTATACCATCATAGGTTTTTTGTTCATACATAAAGTCCTTTCCTATTTGTAGTTTTTGGAAATATTAGACAGTGCAGCAAGCACACTGATGGTAACGTGATTACGGATGACTGGACTTTTGAAACACACTTACATCTACACTGTTGAAGGATTATTGTTGAAAGTCCCTTGGTTGTGGTTTCGTATAGCCCTTTATGCAATGAACTTAATGTTTTTATATATATGCGGCACAAAGAAGGCGTTTATTTATACTACACAGTGTAGTAAGGATGAGTAACGAAGATTACAAATATTTCAGAATAAGGTATTCCCGTCCAATTCAAAAGCTGCAGAGACATGTAAGTCCATATTTCTAAGCTGGAACACGTCCTCCAGGCTATTGTCTGTTTTCATTGACGATATTTAGCCTTATATGTACGAAACCTATCAGGTTTTGTTTTGCGTTTTCTAAACAACGAACATTACATGCATTGTAACGAAGCTTACACTTTCGATTGTTTATTCCTTTTGAGTACACAATGACACAAAGTTCACTTAATGCTTACATCTTTGCAGAGGGAACATGGGAAAGACAAGGGCCGAGATTCAGAGAGACTACAGAAGGAGAAAGATAGAGAAAGAAGGGGAGAATTATCACAGAAAGGAGAGAGAACGAATCAGAAAATATTATGTTCCAATATCGGAAAGATCACAGAAAGATGTAAAAAAGAGACGTCAAGATGTCCTGAGGTGGGTTCAGAAGCACAGACAGAAGAAAAGAGAAGTAAAGGAAGGAGATACTGCGGGTCATAATTCTACTGTGAGATCAGAGTTAGCAGAGGATGAAAATCAAGTGAGCAGCACGGTTCCCACTCCAAATCCACTAGTGGTACGGTTACCCTTTGTCTCTCCAGACAGGACCAGGACAAGAACAAGGATTAGCAGGATATCTGCCAGACAGAGGAAACAAATCAACAAGCTCACAGCCATGAATAGAGATTTGATGAGAAAGTATAAAAGGGTCAGCAAGAGGTACGAGAGGACGATGAAGAATATGACAGCTGTCCAAATCGATCCAGTTGCAAGCAAGTCATCTGAATCTTCATCTAATGTTACACCTAGGAAGAGAACTGATGGAGAATTAAGGAACAGCGGCATTAGTCCATCAAAACTGCCTAAAGTTATTGTGAAAAAACTACTCCTGGCCAACGTTGTAAGTGATGAGCTGAAATGTGCCAGGCAGGAGACTGGCATAAAGGGAAAACAAGTGATTAACCAGATTGTCTCAGGCGAAATTGTGAAGAAATACCGAATGAAACGTGCTCTTAGTCGGAATGTAGGCATGAACAGAAGAACTCTTCGTATTAGCTCCAAAACATGCTTTGTTCAAAAGAAACGGCGCTTGCAGGTCCTGCATGAAAAGGCAAAGATGTCAGTTGAACACTTTTTGTCTAGAGACGACAACAGTCGACAGATGCCAGGGAAGGCAGACAAAAAGAAAATTGATGATGAAACTAGACAACGTAAAGTATTGACAGACAATCTGAAGAACTTGTTCTTGAAGTACACATCAGAATCACAGGAATGGAAAATGTCCTTTGCTACATTCTGCCGCCTGCGTCCCAGACATTTTTCACTCACAAAGTACACATCAAAAAACAGATGCCTGTGCCAAAAACATCAAAACATGGCTCTGCTTCTGAAAGCTGCTAGAACTGCAGGGGTTGATGTTCCACCTAATCCAGAAGATTATGCCAGAAAGGTTAAGGAGATTGATTTGAATTCTCTCTTGTCCTGTATCCAAGAGAGAGATGTTGCCTTCGAGCAGTGGCAAAAAGTTGATTGTGGTGATGGCAAGAAGAGGATGAAAGTGATTGAAAGGCATCTTAGCAAGACAGACTTTTGTTCCTTTGTCCACAAAAACACTGCTGAGTTTCTCGAACATTCAGTCAGAATAAAGGAGCAGTACAAAGCACTAAATGATCTGAAACAAGAACTTCGTTCGGGACATGTTATTGTCCAGATGGATTTTGCAGAGAATTATACCTGTTATAACGCTGATGAAATCCAGAGTGCTTACTGGAATGCCTGCTCTATCACTCTGCACCCAACTGTGGTATATTACAGATCAGCATCAGGGGAACTGAAACACACGAGCTACATGTTTGTTTCAGATGACATCGGACACAATGCAGGAACTGTCTTCTCATTTCTGAAACGTTTAATTCCAAAACTCAAGAAGGATATTGGCGATCTTCAGTGGATCCATTATTGGACAGACAGCCCGTCCTCCCAGTATCGCAACTAAACTGTCTTCTTAATATCTGACCACCAAAACTTACTTGGGATACCTGCAACCTGGAACTACTTTGAAACAGGGCATGGGAAGGGTCCATGTGGCGGAGTGGGGGGAACTGCAAAGAGGATGGCAGAGTTGTCTGTTCGACAGAAGAAGTCTGTCATGCAGGATGCCGAGGACTTCTTTAAATGGGGATCTGAGAACCACAAAAGCTGCTCCTATGTCTTCGTTAATAGTGACGAGATCGGTGCTGTCAGGGAGGAACTTAAGGAACTGATTAATGATACAGTCCCGTTGAAAGGTACCATGAAGATTCATGCAGTCATTGGAACATCAAAAGGAAACATTATGGCTAGACCCACATCTTGCTACTGTTCTATGTGTCTGGATGGTAATTACCACACTGACTGGTTACCTTCTTCCATCTTGAAGACCACAGCTCCACGACCAGGTGTTATTACACCAGAACCTTTAGTGATACCACCGGTAGAACATACAGCAGAGCCTTCATCAGAACATCTAACATATCTGGAACACACTGATCCTGAGCAGAAGGAAGCTACTGCTACACATCACCCTCGCACAGTCGTACCTAACAGTGGTGACTTCATTGCTGTTGTGTATCAAGGAAATTGGTATCTTGGAGAGGTTAAAGAGGTGGACCCGGACGACAGTGATTGTCTTGTATCATTCATGCAGAAAACTGGAGGATCAAATCATTTCAAGTGGCCACAACGTTTGGATGAAATCTGGGTGTCCTTTAAGGATATTCTTTGCACAGTCCATCCCCCTCAAGCCATTGGTCGTTATCGGCGCACGTATAAACTAACATCTCATGATGAAGCAGACATTACCAAGAGTTTCAGAAATGTGTTGTAATTTACGATACCATACCAAAAAACAGTTAATTTGACTTTTTCGGGATATTTGACAGAATTGATTAGATGTCCTTTACAGCATGATTCATTAGTTACTTGATTACATTTCCTCTTGTTGTCTCGTTGTATTTCAGAAACCTGAAATTTTCGTTACTAACAGTGGTAATCTACAAGACATTTTCAGAATTGTCGACAAATTGTTATTTTCATTATTCCGCAAATGATGTTTAAACAATGTTTTTGTTGATGCGTTCAGATTTACCATTACATAAACGTTTGTTTGGTAGATATATGTAGGCTCGGGCTAACTGAAGTGAAAGTGATGCTATCCATGCACACAACTTCTTGAGAACACAAGTTGTTGTTTTGAATGAAGCTGTGTCCTATCTCCGATGACAGAACACATATTCACATGTCCTGTTCATATATCCTGACTCCAGGTAGTAAGGAACACAGTAATGTGACCTGTGTAATTGCTTTATACAGAAATTACCGGCATGTGAATGCATTCGATGTGCGTAACGTAAATTACACTAAGAAAAATTAGGGGTCAGCTATAACCAACAGCACAGAATTTACTTTCAGAGTTTGAGTCCTGAATATTCATATGTTTACTTTTAGAATGGTGTACTTACACCATGTTAATTTACAAAATAAAATATTGTAGTTGACTTTTCACAAGTTTGTTATGTTTAATGGTGCACATTTCGTGAGAATTGGTGTATGTCTAGATAGACATTATCGATTTTATCTACAGCCCACCCGGACCCCAAGTGTGTGTAGCGTTCTAGGTATTCTCGTATCTGCTGAAAACTGGTATCGATTGATGTATCAATGGTCTCTGTATGTGTGGCGACCTCTTGTTGACCTCGGAAGTAAGGCTGAACATACTCAGTGGTCCCTGTGGGCCCCCCAACCTGCTTATCGAGCGACATTTTCACTGTGATCTGAAACTTGATACTTCCTAGGTTATTTAGTTCCTGGTTGACCTTATCAGCTATCAGAGGCTTGATATCTGTAATGTCTATGTTTCTATCAACGTGCATGCGCCAACCTCTCAAATAGTTGCCTACAGCGCGCTCAGTGCGCACGAACTGTAGGTCAATAGCTCTATTCTGTCGTAATAATTCTACAAGCTGTGGTTTTCTCATACGGGAATACCCGCCTAAACCCAAATCGTGTGCCTCGGCTTTCAGTTGTTTTACAGTGGGAGGTTTTGCTACGGGAGCATGTGATAACAATGCGGTTAACCCGGCTCTCCCCAGGTTTGAATAACCCGTGTATCCAAGCTGTTTTGCTTGAGCTTTTAATTGTGTTACCGTAGGAGGGGCTTCTAAACCTAGTAATCTCAACAATGCTGACTTCCGCATTCGAGAATACCCGATCACACCTCTCTGTTTTGCGACCCGCTTAAGCTCGCGCACAGTAGCCATAGTGTTTACACCTAAGAGAACCAATGTCTAATTGCTTCACAGTAAAGGGAGGTAACCCTTTCACGCATTGGAGTCTATCTTGAGCAGTCGCCTACGTTCTTTTATGTAGCCTTTTTTATTCTCGTAGATGAGTTGATGTCTGACTACGTTCGCTCCGTGAGCTTTACATAGACAGTAGTGCCCTTTAACCCCGATACCACACACAGAACACGTGTAATTAGGACTTCCCATATGGAAACAACAGAACCCCTGATTCCTGCATTTCCTACCACAGGCCTCGGTCTTCCCCATAAGTATGTATTCGCATCGGTATGGAGCGGGTCTCATGTTTACTTATATAGGTATTTTAATTTAATTGCTTCGCAACCAACGCAGTAGCTGCTATACCCAACACTATGAAGACCAGTTCACGATTCATTTGTCCCTTGGATGGTGTGTAGTACTGAGCGAGTGTGGGTTTATTGAGCGGTTCCAATTGTTTACCAGTTAGTAGGTAGTATTCTTTCATTGCTTCATCGACATCGTTGAATGTTTGAACGGCATGGTTTTCACGCGTGAGTTGTTCGTTAATAAAATCGATCCTCTGGAGACGTTTTTTAGCGTACTCGGCTTGTGCTCTTTGTAATTTCTCAGTAGCGAGATCGTGCCGCTTCCTTTCTTCCTGTATTTCAGCCGCGTGATCATCTCGTAGTTTCGAGAAGAGGAAATTACTCCCGGAAAATGCCAGGGCATTCACTAACGCCCCACCGACCATCATAGCTATCGTGGCCATCCTATATTTATTTCATTATATTTTCAGGTATTATTCCTTGTTTTACTAGGATGTCTTTTGTGGCCATCGCCATACCAAGGTTCATTATGAGCATACCCATATCCTGCAGGTTGAAATCTAGCTTGATAGTTGGTTGTTTAAGCACCATTTTAGTCAACCGAGCGTACCCTACGGCTAGACTGGCGACCACTGTGGCGTGGTATGCGTCGTTGACGAACGTTTTCCCCTCAGACATTATGTATATGATATAAAATATTAAAATTATAACATGATATGCGGGTCTACCGTGGGGGTGGGGGGCTCACTGTTGGGTGGTGGCTCACTGTGGGAGGGTAACCCCACGTATAACCATGTTATAAGCACGGCAGCAGTTACACCTACAGCCAACAACAGTCGGGTTGGGTTGGTCACTTTATGTTGGTTACACCACCGTTTTTTACCGGCAGCTACTCTCTTAGGATTCTTCTGCCTGGTTACTGTTGGGGGCACCCCCACTGAAGGGGTCTCCACCGTCACCTCGGGACTCACTGTTGGGGGTGGGGTCTCCTCCATCACTGTTTCCACTGGGGTTTCCTGTGCAGCATCCATCTATACTATTATTATTATTCTTTCTCTCAAATTGACAATGCTTTGCTGTGATAATCGCCGCCGTCACTGGAGCCAACAACATACCATATTTGTGGTACAGCCCGCAGCTGATAGAGCTCACGGCGTGTTCGATAAAAGGGTCTTTCTCGAGGTCCTCCCACAGGTAAAGTCGGCGCTCTGGTGGAATGGGAAGGAAGTGTGATACAATACCGGTGTATATCTGGGTCATAGCCGATCCTATTGTCTTTGTCATTTCTGCTCCGAGCCGGGACTCGTATCTAGCGTACAGCTTATCGATTTCTTCGGCTGACATTTTGTGAATTTTATCCGGAGTGTAGTCTCCAAAGTAATGTTTGGCTTTGCCGCCAACAGCCAACGCCACCAGTTTCTCTCGCTTGGGGGAATCCCCCACACCCCCAGTGGGGGTACCCCCCAACTGTTCGAGCAATTCCTCACACTCCATCTTATAATATAACAAGTAAGATTTAGTTTTAACTATATAATACCCGATGCAGACAAAACACAGAGAAATGAAGGTTAAGTTGCACACGACAAACACTTCAAATATCATAGCTATGCTTAGCATTTGCTTAGCTTTGCTTAGCTTTGCTTAGCTTTGCTTAGCATACTATATATGCTACTGGTTGGTCGGTCTTGAGCACGAGCTTAGCGTGTTTAGTTTCAGCGAGCTGTTTCTTCACCCGTTCCCGTTCTAATTTGCTCATCACATCGTTCTCTCTCAAACACTCCTCGAACGAATCCCTGTCCTTGCAGTGAAATAAGGCCACCCATCGCGTCTGCTCCCTGAGGTCTTTCAACACCGAGTTGAACTTCTGCGTTAGCACCCAGACGCTGTGATTTGCATGCCGGCCGGAGAAGGCCAGGTACGATAGCATGTCTCTCTTTTTTGTTATCTCGCGATTAGCGCTGCAGTCGTCCAGTATGAACAGCGTCGGTTCTCCTTTAAATTTCTCGTGAAGAGCTTTCAACCAGTCCTGCAGGCGTGTTCCAGGGTCGATTTTGTGTAAGTCCGGGTCCGTCATCACCCAAGGTCGCGCGTACGTTTTATTCATGCTCAGAGTAGGGCACATGATAACGATGTTATCGAACACACCCTTGTAGTAACCCTCCAACATATCCAACACGAAAACGGTCTTCCCACAGCCAGTCTGCCCGCATATGATAGCGCAGTGTGGGTCAGTGGGTAGTTGTGGGTACCCCTGGGGGGTGTGGGGGTCTCCCCCACTAGTAGATGGCTTGCACGAATCTCCCATTGTCTATATTAAGTTGCGCGTCCATAATAACGTACAGATATAATTTCAACTTACCAGCGGGTTGAGCCTTCTTAGTAATCTGGATGGTTATCCCTTCGCTGCCGTTATCTATACGGCGCCCGCTACCGTGCAGTTTATCATCATCCATGGATCGCATGTCCAACCATAGGGCGTACTTGGTGGTCAGGTATTCACCGATCTGCACGGAGCCGAGGTCCAGGTCCTTTGTTATGTAATCCCCCACTGGTAGCTTTTTTATCTCATCCCACTGCTGGTGTGGTCTCATACCATGACTGAACAGCTGGTTGGGCACGCCCTCGATGGTCACTTCCACCTTATCAATCTCGGGGTTGAAAAACTTCTCGCTGTCCCTCCGGAATGGATCGTAATACTCCACGGGGACGACCAGGATACCTTTCATCGATCGCGCCGGCACGTTCAGGTTGATATTCCACACAGTGTCGCTCTTATCTCGCACGACTGATCTATGTCTCAGTACGCGATCGTACAGGATAGCCATCTTCCCAGAGTACTGGCTTCGAACCTGCCTGGCCAGCTCCGGGCTAGTGACCATGTCGAACTCCAGAGAGATGTTGTCTATGGCATAACTGGCCTCATCACCGTTCGGCGTACACACTACTTTGCTATAGTCGTTAAACGTGAGCTCGTATTCGAGCCTATCACCCAGCGCGGCCTGGTAAAACGGCGCGTGTCCCGTGAGCAACTCGAAGTCGAGCGGCACGCAGAATCGATTCCCGTATGCTCGAGCGATGGCTTTTTCACCGTCCGATAGCTTGTCTTGCTGGTCTTGCGTGAAGACATACCCTATGCGCGCCCGGGTTGATTTGCTGATGCCCTGGTACACATCATTGACTCGTTCTCCCTCGCTTTTCCAGAGATCCCTGTAGCAGTGAAACACGTCGCTGTCGTCGATGCTCAGCACCTCGTTACCGCTGATCTTGACGGTCGTTTTCTTGATGATAGCTCGACCCACGTTCCGCACTAGCTCGCGTTTGTCGTTGTCAGAGGTCAACGTGATATTGAACGCCAGTCGAACAGTGCCTGGTACAATGAGGTCATTCTCACCAAGGTTTGGAAATCTAACCAGCAGAGTTTGATTCTGGTCTATCTTGCTGGGATTGTTGGTGATGGTCACCGACTGTCGCACGGCTCTGGCGCCTAATGGCTCTCTCAATCTTCTGAAAGGATCTAATTTTCTACCGTACATTGTTATATAAAAGAAATATATTTTTAATACTAATGGATGAAGACATAGATATGACGGAGATGTCGGGCGATAGTGCCCAGGCATTCGATGATGACCAGGAGACCTCATTCTCACAAGGTAACGAGCTCCTTAAGGGCGCCGTCGACGATTATTACAACGCAGTTGAAAATAAATCCAAACTCAAGGGGAAGGAACTATTCCGATTTTACCCTCAGCAATGGCACGCTGCGTTTGAAGTCTCGCCCGGAGATCGATCTCATGAATAAACGCACTAGAGAACCGCTTGCCTTATCAACATTGGGCAGTAAACATGGGAATGACTTTATCCGCGATGAACTAGGCTTCATAGATTACGGTGGCGCGCGACCTAAGCAGTATCCTCCGAAGTTAGTTCAAGGTCTGCAAGACATCAGGGACGCCATATCAGATCAAAACATGACTTATGATATTAAAAAGGTGTTGGCCGACTACGAGAACAAACCCTTCCCGGGGCTCGAATTTACCGTTCGGGAACTGCGGGGGTTGGATCTGACGATGCAAACCATTCGCGGACATCTCGCGAAAAGCACGGCCAAAATGAGTGAGATAGACGACACCATCGCCTATGAAAAGAAAAAACTCGGTGAAACTGATGACGAGGCTCTGAAAGCCCACATCGAGGGACAAATACGTAATTTGGAAGAGGAAAGGCAGACCTGGCTGGAGACAGCATCCTCCTTCAAAGAAAAGCTTCGATCCCAGGTCAACCGTATACGGGAAACCATCAATCAAGTCCTCTACCGAGACACCACGTTAGCAGACAGGATTCGGATATTGTTCCGGGAGCAAGGGATCACCATCGCCAGCATTCTGACTGCATTGGGTTTCATCATATCAACCCTGATGGTGTCACTGGTGGGGGGAACCCCCACACCTGGCGGCGGGGGAACTCCCACAGGCGGCGGGGTTAAAGACTGGATAAAAAAACTCGGGGAAGGCCTAGCTAAACTGGCTGGTAAAGCCGCCGAAGCCCTTCCCGGCATCCTGGGTAGCATCGTCTCGTGGTTGTTGAGCGCTCTGTCTAAAACTGCCATGTGGCTCAGTCAAAACCTGTGGGCAGCCATCGTCGCCGTGGCGGGTCTGGTGTACGTAGCGGCTAAGAAATCTTTAACCAAATAAGTCCCAAAGTTACCCCACCAACCACCAGGGCCGTTTTATTATCAATATGCTGCTGATAGGAGGTCTGAATATGGGGGGTCACCTCCTGTGGTGTTGGTTGAACTTTAGGCTCCGGGGGCGGCGCAACTATACCCGTTTCACGTGGTGGGATGTGTGGGATATAGGGGGCGTTAATATCGGGGTTGATACCCAACTTTTGACCCGCCGTGGCTATGACTATTTTGTTGTTATGACCCACCACTTTTTTTACTCTCAGTTGCATATCACTCGGAGCCATGTACAGCCCCACGCCGAACACGTAGTTGACTTTCGATCTGGCGTATTCTAACACGTTTTGGTAACGGTCGATGGCCCGCGGGAGATCAACTGGAGAATTTATAGCATCCTCAACGTTGGAAACGAACTGTTTCTGAGCGTCGTAAGCAGTTCCCTTACCTAGGATGTTGGAACGCATCATCGACTGCGCACCCAACAACGCCCACACGTACGTTCGAATCGAGTCGTTCAAGCGTATTGTACCAGCACGAGTGAATTCTTTCGATGTTTTTGAGATCATTTTAGTCCAGGCTGTGGCTGCATCAGGATTGGTTTGCTTTATACAGCTGACATGGATCTTTTCATTCGTTGTGGGGCCTGTAAATGTATGACGGTTTGGGTTGTATGAACCATCTTTAGAACCGGCATAATATGTTCCGGACCTGTAGAAGTACACGAGAACTATACCGAGACCATGGTTCACACCAGGAAGGCGAAAGTCTTTATTCGTTGGAATCTCAAACTCCCCACAAACACGTTCATAAGCGCGTTTATCATAGGGGTTATTCGTCATACTCCACGCTTTATCTTGGGGAAGAGGAGCACTTATTTCCTTCAATATTCGTCTCGTTTGATAATAAATATGAAACAAAATAACCGCCATACTCAGTTCGTCTATACCGTAGTCTGGTGTCACACCCGACCCTGTCGTCGCACACCACACAGCAAAGTTGAGTTGGTTCTGCCAAAACTGCATTGGGTTTTGATTCCAGTTTACCACCGCCTGCGCGTTATTAACGGACACGATATAGTTTTCAAAGATATTAATAAAGGTTGTTTTAAACCCCGTACCATCTGCATTCACCACGATTTTCAAGTGTGCTAAATCCATATTATAATATATAAATTATATATTATAATATGTACATAACACTTCCAGGAATAACGAGCGGTGAGGCCGTTCAGCTGACGCACGCGATCGATAACACATCAGGTCAACTCGAAGTCGCACTCTGCGATATCACCTACCTACCGCAATGGACTAACATCAACGCCAGCAACAATAAGCTGTTCGTCAGTGGAACTCGCAGTCAGAAAACTGACGGCTACTACAGCGTGTGCTCTCTAAACGACGAGGTCTTCAAACCCCTGGGAGCCGAACTCAAGATGAACGACTCAAACGGTACAGTGGTGTTAATCAACAACGGAAGAAACCCCTTGAGGCTCGGCCGACCATTAGCGAGGATACTCGGTATGTCTCCTGACGAGATAAAACCAACAACAACCGTCACAGGCACGAAGTTACCCGACCTAGTACCGTACCGAGAGCTGTACATTCATCTCGGTCAGGTGAGCACAACGTACAACATTCAAGGAGGTCACCCTTCCACTATACTGAGAGCAGTGCCGGTGAAAACTGAGAAATACAACGACGGTAGAACCGAGTCGTTTTCACCACGGCAGTATAAGAGATTAATCCAGGGCAACATACCTGAGCTGACAATATCGGTGTTAGATATAAATCATAATCCTGTAAATATAGGATACCTCAGCTTAACGCTTCATGTAAAATGACCAGCGCACAAGGGCCCGGAGTGAAAAAATGCGTCAATATCGGGATCTCCGACCTCGGAGACACGCGCGGTTTCGACGCTCCCGGAGTAGATGGTAAATCGTACGACTTGCAACTGAAAAACAACATTTACAAACGCGTTGAAATCCCCTCCGGTGGAACCCTAAGTGATATAGTAGATACCACAAGAGCAACAGTCAACACTAAGTACGCCCTTGTCAACACCGGTGATAATAATTGGATAATATACCCATCGTTCGGGGGTAAACTGTTCGACTTAGACGATGTTGAGAGCACTACCGTCGTCCAAAACAAACCATATATGCTCGTCTTCACCGAAGATGACAAGTGGGTGTTGTTACCCAATAACGACGACTGGTTTCTCAATATTAGACTCGTCTCTCCCTACGTGTTTACTGATAACAAAGACAACCACCTAAACAAAGTCGTGAACAATGGAACCCTGCTCGTGGCTTACGTCCCAACTCAGAGACGTAGCGTAGTCGTCAGCCCAGTCAACACTATGGCAGCCCACATGCTATCGAGTAAACCGACCATACAAAACGTGACATTGCAGTTGGTGTCTGAATTCGAAGGCGTGGTCAAGATACTAGAGAGTCTACCGGCAAACTCAACACTGATCATCAAAGTCTACCTAGGGGAACCATCGGTGAATGATGTCGAGATCGTGAAGGGGATCAAACTCGGGTGGGTGAAACGACACCAGTATCAAGTTTGCAACGTTTACGTGCGGGTGGGTGTTGGAGCCGACACCAGTATGGAGGGGGTCAACGTGATCGTGGAAAACAAGATATCACTAACCAAGATCTTCCTGCCTGACAACATACACTTCATGGGTATGAAGTTAACCCCTGAATTATTATCAAAAAACCAGTTGGAAATTATATCGTAATAGTATAATAATGACCAGTCATCGTCCCAATACTACGCTTAACGACCTAGGAGATACGGAGGGATTCGATCAGCCTGGTGAGGAAGATGAATTATACATCCTGCACTTCAAAGACAACGTGTACAGACGGGTGCCGTTACCAGATTTAAAAGAGCCCAAATGGCTGATCAACTTAACATTCACCTCACCTTATATCACATTAAATAATGGGGTTGTCTCTAAGATTAAGAACAACGGTATCTGGGCCGGGGATTTCATTCCGGAGAATACATTAGTACACATAGCATCTACTGGTTACGAAAAAAAGGGGTTAAGTGCTTATCCAAACAATAAATTAACATTTAGCAGTAATCTTGATAGAATATCCTCCCCTTTCACCCTCATCATAGAAGTCTTCTTTACGTCTATATTCCATGGAACCCCCCCAATAGTACACCAAATTTTACCCGGGGTGTCAATACGCTGGTCTTACATAGACCAATATTGTCGTATTGTTATACAACGGGATACCACGGGTCCTATAAACCACTTAATAAGCCTCCGTGGGGTTTCTATTACAACAGGAAATTCTATTAGCCTCTCACCTATTGCCCTGACTAGTAGTCTAGAACTTGTAGACTTCAAATTCATTGATAGATTTTTAACTGAAACCCAATTAAAATATCTTTCAAAATATACATTATAGGATGGGTCTGTACCCAGTCGTAGAGGAAGTAGCGAAGACGCTGGAAACCGTAGATGGGTTCCGCTTGAGGCAGTTATGTGATGTGAAACGTCAACTAGAACAAGACCGTGACACGCGGAAAGCTCTATGTAAAAAGTACAATAGAGCTTTCAATATCGTGGACGGGGCTGACACTACCCTTATGGCAACCAGCATGGGACTAGGGGCGGCAGGCGTTGGGTTGTTGGCTACCATCGTGGCTGCACCTATAGTGCTAGGTATTGAAATAACGGCTGGGATGGCAGGGTTGGCAGGATTGGCGCTTAAGTTAGTATCACGCAGACTTAATCGTAAGGCATTGAAACACGACGAGATCAGGGTTCTGGCCGAAGCAAAGCTGAACACAGTGAGTGAGCGTATTTCCACGGCACTCTCTGACAGTAAGATCTCAGAAGAGGAGTTTCGTTCAATCCTCTCTGAACTCAAAAAATATAACGGAATGAAACAAGATATTCGATCCAAGTCTCGTAAGTCTGCTATCAGCGAGGACGAGAAAAAAAAGTACATAGAACAGGGGATACAAAAAGCCCAGCAAGCCTTTATTATGAACACCAAAGAGATCGTAGGCGGTTCACGTTAAACTGTTTCATCGATATAAACATAACATAGGCACAGACGTTAAGTAGTAGGGGTAATGTATCTATACCAGCTGGGGGAACACGAGGGTGATAGCCGTAAGCGAGCCACCGATCCTATATGGTCAGTCAAAACTTACAACATAGATAAAGTGGATATGAAAGCCGACGAACCTAACTTGTACTACTTGAGGGGTGGGCCGGGTAGGGGGTTTGTAAGAGAAGAATTATTGATCGTACCGTACGGCACAGTGTTACCTCCAACACACGTTAAGTAGTAGGGGTAATAGTAGCAAGAGCTAATGACCCAACCAAAGCCTTATTTAGTAAATAAGGCTTTGTAGAGACATTTCTTGAAAGTGGTCCAGAACCCCCATTGTATATACTACTAAAGATGATCCAGAAATATCATTGCAACTGTGTTCATCTTGCACATTCTTCTTTAATCACAGACATAGGTACCAAACGGTAGGAAAACCATTCTCATTCGCCTTTACAACATCTTACACACATCTGTTCCAATGTATGGATAAACAAAGAAAATCCCGATGATTCATACATAGTTTATTTGGTTGTTGTGAGGGACTGTTAGCACTGTGTCACGTACAGTATATTGACATTAGGATCGCTGGGATTACAGGAATACACGAGGAACCCCGTCAAGGTTTGGTCAAACTGCTGGAGAGAACCATCACACTTCTATGAGTATACAGTATTGCTGGTGTTACAGTTGAAATTCCTAAACATGTAATTACATCAAAACACTCACAAATACTTAACGTTGTATATGTTGTGTATCAAAATTAATGAAGCCTTATCTGACTTACATCTGACAGAACCAACTGTTGGATAGTTAAGTGAGTCAGGTTCCAGTCTGAGGCTATACAGTGTATATACCTTCTACAGAGGGACATCAGTGTGGAGTCCTGAATCCTGAACAGTTGATACAAAGTAAAGTTCACAAGTGAAACAGCTGGAAAAAATGGTTTAGCTAACATTTTTGGTGACACTTCCAGAACATATCAGAAACAAACATAAATCTTCAACAAACATACAAAGGAAATCATTGGTATATGACTAGTTTCTGGTTGAAAGTAGAAACCAAATAAATATGCCATTTCACATGTTTTCAGTAGCAGGCAAGGGAGTTACTGGTGAAAACAACAGACTGTTCAAGCTCTTCTCCTGTCAGCCATTTCATTCAATCAAAGCATACATGACATATAAAAAAGCAACAAAGTTAAATTCATTTCTGTAACAGATTTGTTAATAAATCTGTCAATCTAAACATTAAACATGAACAGTCAGTATTAAATTATAAAATGAAAAGTTACTTGTTATCATCACCCTGAAGGCTGTTACGGTTAATAACAAAATCAGTCCTAAAGAAATTCCAAAGCCAATTTCAACAGCAAGTTTTCCCTCAAAACTGCCATAAACACAGCTTCAGTTTCTGCATGTATCTAATAACCACTGTTTCTCTTCAAATGTCACCAGATTGTCAGACACTTGACAAAATCAACAGAAAAAGTATGGTAGCTATACTGAGACAGCTGCAGTACAGGGACACAACAGATCAGTTTTCTCCCAAAACATGCTCACATCGCTCTTTGTCTACATTGAACCACCCCCCAAAAAGTACTAGAAGCAATAGGCAGTCTAAACATAGCATAAGTTCAATAAACACTTTTAGGTAATACAGCACTGACTTCATAATAAAGATGACAAGGGCATTTATTGGAGGACAAAATTAACAAATAAATGCCAGAAACTGGACAGTTCTTTTGCGTCATATTCACATGTAATGTAAGAAGGTTGATAGAAATGTTCCTCAATGTCTAACATACAACAGCATTTGAATGACTTTGCAGATTATGCTGATATCAATTACACAATATATAGCTCAAACTCAATAAAATCAGATATCTGCAGAGATATACCAGACAGTTACCCTCAAGGTGTACCACATGCAATCTATATATTGTGACAAACTGCTGAAAATGATCATACTAATATACATACCATGTCCATGCTAACAGTTATATTCACCTTACCTGTACTAGCATGAACACAGATTAACTACTGACAGCCCCAGGTGTAAAGATACTGCTCCCAATATTGATATTCAGTCTCCTCAGGCACATCCATACTAAATCATCATGATCAAGGGCCTACTCTTTGTACTCTGCATTCTAATCCTGTGAAAACGTGCAGGTATTAACATGTTCTCATCACAATGCAATATCATCACAACATATCAATAACAATTGACCAATAGTGCTAAAACCATTTCTATTTGTACAGTAATATTCACATGGATTTTAGTTTCACAATCTCTAAGCCATTCTTGTACAATGGCAGCATGTCGGTACTAAAAGATATGAACCAAGTACATTAAAACTACAAAAAGAGTATATCAAATGTCTTCCATAAACAGAAGAAAACGAGCGATTATGTATAACGGTACAAAAATGTATAAGATTAAATAAGATAATGATAGTGAGAGGACCGTGTACGGAGGCTAATGACATGGGGTCCTACCCTGCCATGCTGCTGGCAAACATCTCAACATCCCGCAATCAGGTCAGTCTGGAGAGAATGAGTTGGGGTTTACACTGCTTTTAGCAATATTCCTGCGATACCACTGTGGGGTACACCAGAAATGGGCTTCAGACATTGTGCCCACACGTGGAATCAAACTGTCTCATCTCTTAAGGTTACTTTACAAAATGTATCACGACCTCCTTCTGGAGCTTAGTAGAGTACTCTACCCTCTTTTTGTTTTTCTCACCATATAACTGTTTTACAACTGGATACTAATTAGTATCCCCAAATGCACCTGATAAAAAGACAATGATCTTGCATGTTGGCACAATCTCACTGATAATTTATTCTTTGTTATACAAACTAAATTTGCTATGATGTCCCATTCAGTTGGCTTGGCCCCACACAGCAGCATGACAGAGGAGGGCCCCAGGTTTCTCTGAATTACACAGGAAGTACATGGTAAGCCCATGCCTTTGGCCAGTTCTGAAGATATGTGTCAAAATGTTTCTGTGATCAGACAAAAAAATAACCAGAAAACTGGTGTGGATATGTACTGATGGACAAAAGATGAAAGGTCTAGTCTTGGTTTTGTTTCCTGTTTTGCTGTGAGCAATATTCTAACAGCTGTTGTACAATAATCTTATATAAACCAGACAATCCTCAAACCAATCCTGGGCTTCATAGTCTTTACAGTCCAACTGTTCATGCATGGCCTCAAGAAACGTTTTATCAATGCCTGCTACCATCAAGGTGCCTGGAAAGATTGTACAGCTACCACAGAGGTGTCTCATGCATGCACAGAAACATCCACATGCATGCACTGTCTGAGAGTTGGACACATCTTAAACTGCTGCATTCAACATCAGGTACATAATATTAATATGAATAAGAAGTCCTATGAAAACCAGTGTCCTTTGTCGTACAATTCAAACTGTGTTCACAAAAAGATGAACATGCCTTGACTTACTGAAGGCACCCATCACAAAACCAGAGTCCAAGGTAGTTTTCATACCTGATGTATGAATGTAAAATCAGATAGTGTAAGATGCTGGTGGAAATAAGAAACATTTCAGAAATATGAATGAGGGAGAGAGTTTAGTTTTACACTGCTTTTAGCAATATATCAGCCATATCATGACGGCACACCAGAAATGGCCTTCACACAAGCTGCCCCACAATATTGCCTTGGCCAACACTGACAGGGGCTACATCCACCAGTCTCTCGTTACATGACTCCTGGAACCGAGTCCCAGTTTATCTACATGAGACTTGCTGTGCTGGTCATGAACGTTAGTCGATGTGACATAGAATAATACATGGAACTGAGTTAACAACACGCTGGAGGTGCCACAGTTATTGATCTGTACTGTATGATGGCAGTCTGTAGTTCACCAAAAACAGCTAATGGCTGATGACGGAGATTCAAACCAGCTACAGCAGCAGTAGGATTACTCGTAACCTCAACACTCCTGACACTGATGTAGAACAAAGCAAACATTCACCTCTGGAATGAATATATATATACAACATCTGTTAGATTGCCATACAGACAGAAGTCATGAGACTGTGTTCAGTTACAGATATGATAAGATGACAAAACAATAAAGACTTGATGACTTGCTAACACCTTAAACCTATTATCAAAGGACTGTTTATCTAATCTTTCAAACTGGTGCAGTTATATACAAAATAACTTAACACGAAGCACTACATCAATAAACCAGCAGGTGCCACTTCTTGTCCAATGGTTATAATACCTTCCTAATACTAATTCTTCTCAAAATATTTACGCGTATTTTGGCAGTGTGAAGTACATACACTCAATCATGATAAATCCAATCTTTGGTGAATGATTAGTACCATGGAGAGAGAGTATGGTTTGAAGTTACTTTGAACAATAATCCAACAATGGAGTGGGGTACAAGAAAAATGGGCTTCACACACTGTACTCATGTGGAGAATCAAACCCGAATCTTTGGCATGATGCGAGGGTGCTTTAAGGGATGTCCTTTAATAGCATGGAGTCCCATGGAGTGCTGTAAAACAACAGTAACCTGGTCTTACCCAGTTTACAACATCCAGAGTAACCAATGATGGTCCACCCTTGACAACATGGAGTTTCTCCCGTCTCCTTATGAATGATGGGCACTGCTGATCCCGACTGCCACTGCCAGAGCTGCACCTGGCAAAACACCCATAGCATTGCCTCTTCTCAGCTGCAAAGATCTGTTCATTTGGTTTTGTTCAAAACCAGTTTTACCTAAATGACAAGAAAATGGACAAGGTGTTTCAAGCATGTTTAACAAACTACACATCTGTGGGAGCTAATATCTAATACCTTACTGCATCTCATCCCAAACCATTGCCTAAGTATGTTAAAAAGGTCCTTCACATCTTATAAGACTTTGCTACCCTTTGTAGAATCTACTGGAGACTACATGACGCTTACATCTCTATACAATGAGATTGCTGAACACTATTTGGAGAATATTCAGTAGCAGCTTCTTCAAAACACACACATGATATATCAAGCTAGTTCCTGCCCCTACATGACAATAAAGAAGTCTATAATATCCACGGTCAGAATCATATCCAACTTCTAAATGCCTGTTTCTGTACTGAGGAGTACATATCACTAGTAATAGACTAGTCACAAAGCAGTCAGGAAATGGAACGCTCTTCTGCATTTAACAGTCTGGACTACCACAATGCATCTACTCCAGCAGGAAGCACTGAGTATTGAAAACACACGCAACATAAACTGACTTGGGAGACACACATTTGATTCTCTGTTTTAAATATGCTACATGACTATTATATCACAATGCCCAATTCACCTCTACACAAGTGTGTGCCTGCGACTGTGGTCTTGTGACACTATAACACAATATCACAGCAAGGGATGTAGTACTAGGCTTCAGAGTGAGTGAGTGATCCTCTTCACCTAAAAGGGAAGAGGTTAGGTAAACCTTCATTTATCCTTGGAACCACAACCAAGGGTCCCAAGATCTCAAATTACTCACCGTCTTTATCACTGGCTATTTTGATTTGATACACTGTTTACTGGGATGGATCAGTGAGAATGTGAGAAGGGAAGCATCCTCAATGTTGGGTTGGTGCTATTAACAATAAGACTGCTAGTCTCTTTGATCATGATAGAGTTTTCCAGGGGTTAGTTAAGTTTACTGAAATGTGATCCAGAAAAATAGAGGATGTGAGTGAGTCTGTGAGTCAGTGACAGATATATCAACCAGTAGCTGGGTAATGTCCATGTCAACCTAATGAGGGAGAAAAGACTGAGTTTATCACTTCCATAAAACTTTCATAAAAGTATGCAGGCTTAACTGTAAACATAGTCTAGGCAAATATAGAACAAAACCCATATCTGAGGTTTCTGCCATGTCAAAGGGAATAATTCTGTCACATTTGAGACAACTGCACCACCTATGCATCCTGACAAAAGATACAGCTGTCAGACCCAACCTCAATGCAATAACTCCCACATACTGCCAACATGATGAGACAAAGCAAGGTTAAGCATACTGCAAGATAATAAACATTGCGAGACAGGCTAAGATCAGTCACAAAGATTGCATTTGGATGAAGGAACTAAAGAAATAAGGGAGAGAATCACTTGTGACACTTCCACTGGGATGAAGTAGGTATAAGGTCATGCTCTGTACACTCATGTCTTGTCATGGAGGGATTGTGGTGATATAAACCTTATGACGATCATAATGAGATCTGTAACAGGATATACCATTGTTATCATACACTGATCAGATACATTGTAACCTAGCATCAACACATCATCAACATACAGTAAATTTTTACGTAGCACCAGAGGCAGATCCAGGACTTTCAAACACAGGGCTGTACACAAAATGGATAAACAACACACAACAGGTGGGCTGCTGAGGTGTGTGCAGCAGTGTGCACACCATCCTATCTCCCCTGGTCCTGATCTGCCAGTGAGCATAGCAGTAATCTCTCTCTGATAACATTCTGTCTGGATGTGGAACAATTCAAGGGAGATAACCAATCTAACATGCCACAGTGGTTCATCAGTAATGAATGGCAAGGATTGTGCCAGTATTCACAATCACATACAGTTACATCTTCTCTGCAAAGTCTGTAATCAGACTGACAATGGGATCTGTTCTAAATCATGATAAATATACATGAGGAGGGACTTCTCCAACAAACCAACCGTCCAGAGTTAAAATATTCAACCCACTATTGTAATGTTCAGTGGTGAAGGAACAACGAATATAAATCTATACATAATGTTCACTTGTGTTATAGAGTCAAACATATACCACAGCCACTTGCATGTAGTCCACATGTTCTCATGATATACTGACAAGTACGCAAACAGTATTCCACAACTCCAAGTTTCTGAGCAACTTGGCGAAATATGAAGCTTCACAGCTCCCACATCTGAGTCCTGCTCCACAAGCAATCTAATGCAGGACCATTATAATGTCCACTTTTTATTGACGACCACTGATGAGACTCACCAGAAACACATGACATGTGATGTAAACCCAACAATGTTGTGTCGTTGGAAGTTTCAATGTGTTTCTGTTCAACATTTGTCTAATGTGCAACACTGATGACTTCATGCGATGAAGGAGTAAAACTGTTCTCCAAAATGTAGTGTTCCTCAAAATACAGAAGTTGATATCCATAAATCCTTGCCCTTATGGATGACTTGTCAAGATGTGACTTGTAGTCCAACAACAACATGTGGAAGCATGCAATGTCTTTTGTCTAAATGCTGGAGATGGGTCTCATGACAGCTGTTCCCCACGGTGACACAAAAACATATGTCACTAGTGAAGGAATGGGACGGTCAGGTTACCTGATATTTTGGCCAAAGACCTGAATGAGTATCAACCAAAGTATTGAAGTATCTGGAAACTCCTGGACGAAACAAACACTTACAAAAATCTGTAGGACTAAGGCCATAGAAGAGTTTCTGGTCTGGAGTTTCTAACTGAAGACGTCCATGAACTTAAGACTTTTACTGATGTACACTTACAGGACTATGCAGTTCACTGAATCAATGTTCTACTAATCTAGATCCCCTGAAGTCCCCAGATAACTATCCTCAGACAACAGAATTCTGTTTCAGTACAGTTTGTGGTCAATGCAAATCTATTTTGGACATTAATTACCAACTTTACAAAACAGTCAAAACTTGTGAAAACTATTTTGGGATGTTAAAAAAGGATCAGGAATTAACTGCCAAAATTCTGAAAAAGAAAGCACCAGAGAACTTTGATAGAGTTGTGGAGGTACTGGTCTTAAGTGTTGCCATTGCAAATTTGAATCAATAAACAACCTCACAATAAGACATGACATATGTTAACTCAAGAGACCATATCACTCTCTATTCCGTCAAACCTATGTCAGCTTAAATAGAAATGTTTGGCAGTCATACTATAAGTTGTAAATTCACACTCATCCAAATACAAATACAAATACAAATACAAATGTTGTCACAAAACAATTGTAAACCTTCAACATTTTCTACATCTCGACTAACTCGCCATATTTTGATTCAGATTGAGATTCTCATGGGCTGGAGGTCCTAGTCATGACATGTCGTCCATGTCATCAAGGTCACTATCATCAGCATCTGCGGGGTCATCCAGAGTGAAGGATTTTAAACTTGGTGCTCGCCCTGTGGACATCGGCTGGCTGTTTCTACGCAATCTGGAAAATAGGGAACATTGTCAGACTTAAAACCTGTACTCTGATTACACTGTTGATGGTGGATAATGTGCATAATACAGTGAGACCTCAGACATCCTGACACATACATTTTTACGTAACTTGTCCGGATAATTGAATATCCGAATATCTGGATTTTAGCTTTCCATTCACTTCAAGGAAAACCCAAAGTGTTTATAATCCTCAAGCCTTTATTGCACATGTATAGACATTAAAAACAACATCACAATACAACAAACCATCACACCGTGACATTTGTTAATCTCACATTTGGACAGTTATTACTAGCGGCATTGTACAAAAGCAATATGACACGTCTACCACTTGACCTCATTTGACTATCAAAGCAGAGAAGCCAATCGCTGAACAGGTCAGACGTCATCCATGCTTTAGTGTTAGACCTATAGCGAGCATACACCTCAGCATTGAAATCACTTCCAAAACGTGGTCTTCTTGATTTGCCAATAACAAACGATCCAAAATGTTTGCTTATGTTTTCCAAGGTTACTTTGAGATTCTGTTCTTTGTAAAGACAGATCTCTTTCTTTTCCTTGGTTGTCACTGCATATCGCTTGTGTTTAGTAGGTTGACTAGCCATTGTTAACACCAACTGACTTGAATATGGACACAGAGCACTTTTATTGCTTTGACTGAATAAACACTTTAACAGTAGGAACTCTGTGGTTAACTCAATGTCAGCTACGCCTAATAATCACTACGTACACCTTGTGAACCGGTCAGTAATCCAGATGTTAACTCAGTGTCAGCTACGCCTAATAATCACTACGTACACCTTGTGAACCGGTCAGTAATCCAGATGTTAACTCAGTGTCAGCTAGGCCTCATAATCACTACGTACACCTTGTGAACCAGTCATTACTCCAGATGTTAACTCAGTGTCAGCTACGCGTAATAATCACTACGTACACCTTGTGAACCAGTCATTAATCCAGATGTTAACTCAGTGTCAGCTTCGCCTAATAATCACTACGTACACCTTGTGAACCTGTCATTAATCCAGATGTTAACTCAGTGTCAGCTACTCCTAACAATCACTACGTACACCTTGTGAACCAGTCATTAATCCAGATGTTAACTCAGTGTCAGCTAGGCGTAATAATCACTACGTACACCTTGTGAACCGGACAGTAATCCAGATGTTAACTCAGTGTCAGCTACGCCTAATAATCACTACGTACACCTTGTGAACCGGTCATTGATCCAGATGTTAACTCAGTTTCAGCTACGCCTAATAATCACTATGTACACCTTGTGAACCAGTCATTAATCCAGATGTTAACTCAGTGTCAGCTAGGCCTCATAATCACTACGTACACCTTGTGAACCGGTCAGTAATCCAGATGTTAACTCAGTGTCAGCTACGCCTAATAATCACTACGTACACCTTGTGAACCGGTCAGTAATCCAGATGTTAACTCAGTGTCAGCTACGCCTAATAATCACTACGTACACCTTGTGAACCGGTCATTAATCCAGATATTAACTCAATGTCAGCTATGCCTAATAATCACTACGTACACCTTGTGAACCGGTCATTAATCCAGATGTTAACTCAGTGTCAGCTACGCCTAATAATCACTACGTACACCTTGTGAACCGGTCAGTAATCCAGATGTTAACTCAGTGTCAGCTACGCCTAATAATCACTACGTACACCTTGTGAACCGGTCAGTAATCCAGATGTTAACTCAGTGTCAGCTACGCCTAATAATCACTACGTACACCTTGTGAACCGGTCAGTAATCCAGATGTTAACTCAGTGTCAGCTAGGCCTCATAATCACTACGTACACCTTGTGAACCAGTCATTAATCCAGATGTTAACTCAGTGTCAGCTACGCGTAATAATCACTACGTACACCTTGTGAACCAGTCATTAATCCAGATGTTAACTCAGTGTCAGCTAGGCCTAATAATCACTATGTACACCTTGTGAACCAGTCATTAATCCAGATGGTAACTCAGTGTCAGCTAGGCCTAATAATCACTACGTACACCTTGTGAACCAGTCATTAATCCAGATGTTAACTCAGTGTCAGCTAGGCCTAATAATCACTACGTACACCTTGTGAACCAGTCATTAATCCAGATGTTAACTCAGTGTCAGCTAGGCCTAATAATCACTACGCACACCTTGTGAACCAGTCATTAATCCAGATGTTAACTCAGTGTCAGCTAGGCCTAATAATCACTACGTACACCTTGTGAACCAGTCATTAATCCAGATGTTAACTCAGTGTCAGCTACGCGTAATAATCACTACGTACACCTTGTGAACCAGTCATTAATCCAGATGTTAACTCAGTGTCAGCTAGGCCTAAGTACACCTTGTGAACCAGTCATTAATCCAGATGTTAACTCAGTGTCAGCTGAAAACTCAGTGGTTAACTCAGTGTCAGCTAGGCGTAATAATCACTACTTATACCTTGTGATCCGGTCATTAATCCGGATAAGAAGACCACATCTCATGTTAAAACACGTGGGACACACACGCTTCACCTCACATGGTCAGCGGTAGATCAAAGCTGTGTCCGGATATGCAAGTCAATTTTGTGTTGATTTGGTCGGTGGTTTGTAAACTATACCGTCCGGAGACAGAAACCAAATATCCATTCTAGACAGTCACTTTTATATAAATATTGACCGGAAGGCAAGGTTTCCAGATAACTGGGGTCTGGGTATCTGAGGTCTCACTGTAATGGACAAGACAAACCCATGATTAATATTGTGATCCATGGTGTATGTCACACTGACATCACCACCTACAAGCTGTTCAGGTTTACAGGGACCAATTCTACCCCAGAATACTGCCAGATGCAAACCATGTACCAGGAGATGTTGTGGGGGACCTGTCGAAGCTGTAGGGTCATTCATTGTACCTGGACTGTAGGTGTTCCACCTGCACCTGCAGGTTGTCCACCTGTTCCTGCAGCTCATCATTTGCCCTCTGCAGCTTCCTCACACTGTTGGCCTGTGAGTCCACCTAGAAACACACAGGGACAGAAATGCTATCAGTTTCGCACATGCCACAGGGCACTTGTGAAGGCAGCTAGGTACTTATTTAAATAGAACTAGTTAGATGTGTGAAAATTGTGAAAAATCACTGATATTTCTTTAGAACATAATTTCCAAATGTGTCTGTAAAGCACTTGAAATGCAGTCACATGTACTTAAGGAATTTTAGTTTCATTGTACGATCAACTGAGAACTACAAAGAAACATTCATTAATAAATCGGAGGTTTGGTTAAAAAATATATACTTTGCAAAACATGAAAATGTGAGGCTTACAGCAATAATAATATATGTTACATAAGCAAAGGGTACATGGTCTCGAAAATATTAGTCCTTTAACAATGAACCCTGCACAAATACCACCTCGTCCTCGGCTCCCGCCAGCTCCTTCTTCAGTTCCTCAACCCGACAGCGGAGTTTCTTCACCTCCAGCTCGTACTGCTCTGCCCTCCTCTTGGTGTGGTCCAGCTCTGTCACCCGGTCCTGCAGGGTCTTTTTCAGCTTCGCGTGGATGTGACGGAGGTCATTCAGCTCCTGGTTGGGAGACAGTGGGAACACAAATGAAGCTTCTGAGTCATGAAATTTTTTAGTGGCAATTTTAAAACTGGGAAGAGCAATAATGACTTGATTTGTACATCTCCGGATGCCATATGTAATTCCTAACTACCAACAGATTTTATTTTATAATGCTGTTACTAGATGTAACCACATCAAGCCCAAAAAGTAACATTTCTTCCCCTCATAAGTTAAAGAAATTAACAGCAAGTGTGTACCTTATTTTTCTCAGACAGCTCAAACTGCAGTGTTTTCATGTCAGAGTCCACCATGGCTGAAGTCTGCTGGTGCTTCCTCTCCAGCTGTTCCTCCAGGTCCTCCATCTGATGCCTCAGCTTCTTGTTGTCTCTCTCCAGCGCCAGCTTCTCCGTCTCCAGCCGCTCACGCTTGCCCCACTCTGCCGCATTCTCAGCCTGGAGGCGCTCCAACTGACAACAGAGCACCATTACCACTCATGTTATATGCCACAATTTTAGTCAAATCTGTCAGGTAAATAATATTCTAAATCTCAAAGAACTGTTTTTTCTTTCTTTAGAAAAGCATCCATCAAGATTTCCATGACAAACCATTTGAAGCACAATAAAATCATCCTCCTTGCCCATCAACCATGGTCAGACTTCTGGGACAAACTAAATTCCTGTTGGTAAAGGTGAAAATGCCTAAAACATTTCTATAAAAGGTAATATAGGAGACATCTGGCACTTTTCTTTCCCTCTTTAAAGCATTTTGTATGTGTTTTGAACAGAATCAACCACTAAACCATATATCAGATGCACATGCTGTCAATAAAACCAGTCTGATGTCTGCTCACCTCTCTGCGTAGCTCCCCAAGTCTGCGGTCAAGGGATGACCGGTTACAGTTCTCATCCTCCAACTCAAGAGTCATCCGGCCAATCTCATCCTTGTGATCTTCTCGGACCTTATTCAACTGAAACATCATAGTATCAGTATCTTGGGTACTAATCCTCAGTGCTAATCCCACCATTTGAGGCTCAAACCTGGGATTGTCTTTTTGATGATAGTTCTACTATTTGAAAACACAATCATGGCACCAGACAGATAGTTCCACTGAGAACATTTGGTCAGCATTCTAACCATCCATTATGTAAACAGCAGTTGTAACGACTGCAGACTCCTAAGGAACAAAGCGAACTATGGAATTAACAGAATCAATAAAACAGGAAGCATATTAATAAAATGTGCATCTCAGTGTTTTGACAGGTGCAGACTGGGACTAGGAAGAGTGAACACGACCTGTTACTGCTTGAAACAAAACACTATCACCTACCTCATCAAGGACATGTGGCGTCATGGCATCACGAATAACTCGTACAGTATGTCACATTTATAACTTCACACACAAATGTGTGTCATTGTCACCCTTCTTACCCACAGAGGATCATGTGATACACCATTACACACAACATCAAGTCAGTAGTCCCACCTCCAACATAGGCAGACTAGTTCCAGCTATGTCATATCACCTCATAGTTCCCTTGAATACGCTGGGGGAGTATACTGACACAGACACAGACACACACACCAAGGAGTCTGACCATCCAATCCACATAGGTTGCATTACAATGCTTGTAATTGTGGTAACATAGGTCAACATCAAGATGGTACTTAAAAAGTACTTTTCAAAGTATTTCAAAAGAGGTAATTCTAACACCATCAATATTATTCAAATTTCCATATCATCATGATCATGGTTTGTTGGTTTGTTGGTTTGTTGGTTTGTTTGTTTGTTTGACATGTCTTATGGCAAGCATGGGTTGCTTATCCAGATCTGCACAGGGCACAACAACATGTAAAAATAGATAAACATCCTGGTAATCATCTGGTTGTTGTTGCTCAGATGCTATTGGATTTGAGATTTATCCTAGAGACAAACTGTAAACCCTAGAATATTTTTGCACGGTTACATAATTTACCACACCTGTATAGGGTAAAACCTCATACTTCCATTATGCATTCACCAGACCTGCATTATGTAAACACAAAACCTGTATAATGTAACACACTATACCTATGCTATGTGAATTACCACAATTACCAGTATCATGTAAATTACCATACCTGTGATATGTCAATTACCACACCTGTATCATGTGAATTACCACACCTGTATCATGTGAATTACCACACCTGTATTATGTGAATTACCACACCTGTATCATGTGAATTACCACACCTGTATCATGTGAATTACCACACCTGTAATATGTGAATTACCACACCTGTAATATGTGAATTACCAAGCCTCTGTTATTTAAGTAAAAACTACCTGTATTATGTGAATTACCATACCTTTATAATGTAAACACTATACCTGTATTTAGCTTATGCCTGTATTATGTGGGCCAGTTAGTTGGCTGTTTAATGCTGCACTTAACAATATTTCAGCTGTATCAGTGCTGTCTGTAAATACCTGAGCCTGGACCAGACAATCCAGTGACCAACAGCACGAGCCTTAATATCAAAACACAATGCCATACTAGTAATCTTATAAATAAAACTGGCCATCTTGATATAAATAAGAAAAATATATATATGCACTTCACATTAAAACTCTTACTAATAAACATGAAGTCTTTGGAATATATATGTCTACTACTATTATATGTGCAGTTAGTCAAGTATTAGTCAGACTAAACGTGATACAGCTACACCCCACAATACATCATGTCTACATGGACAGCTATATGTGAGCTGGAGACAAGGTGCACTTAGCCCTTCACTGTTGTTTGTGCACCAAAGAAATAGGTAATTCCTAATTAACTACATCAAATGGTGCAAAAGAGGAAGAGGAAAGAAAGGACAAAAGTATATTTCTGATAGCTTCCATGCAATATATAGTGGAGACACATGACAACATCCTCTCACCATTAGATAGGGCTCATCCACTGTCTGAAAAGTGTTCACATGAATATACAGTATTTAGAATAGACTATCTCAATAGTTAATTTTCAACATCACTTGACCATTTAGTTGGTCAACAGCCATGATGACAACTATGCTACAATGCCTCTTTCTGCCACTTTTAATCTTACCCGCTGGTTTTGCACTGGGAATAAAACCAAGTCAACAGTGTGACAAGCAGACACTTTAGCCATTAGGCTACAATACAACCCATCTACTCTCTCCATAGTGGTTCAGTAAGCAAGGGAGAGCAGATGGGCTAGTCTGTGACAAAGAGGCATGGAGGGAAGGGAGATAGCCAAATCCAGTTCAGCATGTGTTCCCCAAAGGAGTTCCCCATTCCCACTGTAAACTGTATACTAACTGCTTGCATTATCTATGGGCTGACTTGATACAAGGCATCTGGTAAACTACACGACTTGCTGCAAGTCAAGTATGACAACAAACGATCATCTAACCTGTTCCATGGTCTGTTGTTTGGTTTTCTTCAGCTCCTCATACTTGTTCCGCATGGAGTTGACCTCCATCTGCAGTTTGTCCATGGACTTCACTAAGCCTGTCTTTTCACTGGAACATAGTTCACATGTAATCAATCAACAAAAGGCAGATTTCCAAATGAAAACCTTCCATTCAGCATCATACAGTCACAAACAGTATTATTACATTAAACTGGTTACAATCCAAGTGTGTCTTTGGTAAACACAGACCCCTAGTCCATGTAATTCTATCTGATAGTCAATGCCACTTGTCAAAAATTGAGTGAAAATTTCTTTTCCTTGTATTTCTGAGCTCCAAAGAAAATCAAAGTTGGCTCCAAAGGGAATGAATGCATCCAATCTTTACTCTGTGTGAGAATGTAGAATGATATCTATGCAACAAAACAAACCAGAGATTGAAGACAGACTTAATCTTTTAGAGTAACAATTCAGAAGATGCTTGTACCTTCATCAGGCAAGTGGACAAAGATCATTTGTCTTCATTGATAATAAAGCTTCTAAACTGATCTTGAAACCATCTAGCACAAGGCCATGATGGATGTATCTCATCTCAAATCATTTACTACTGTCAGCACTGATAACAGGACTCCCTGTATAGCCCCTGAGATATCTAAATATCACCCATTGATGGCTACTGCCATGGCACAGCGGATCATGCCTAGATAAGAAAGTTAATTTGAAGAAAGAAAGTTCAGTTGAACTTAAAGTGCATTCTGTATGAATATCAATTAGACTCCCAATCCAAAAGATAATCACTGACTTGAATGTAAGTGAGATCAATCGTCAGTGGATCAATCTCTCCAGCACTATCTATAACATTACACAATATGACTTATCTCTGTCCAAGTAACTTTCAGTTTACTGACAGCGGAGCTCACTGTCTATCTGCTACAGAACCGTCCTCCTAGCATACATTATATTATTAGACAAACCAATTGACCAGTATTGACTGGTCATTGATAAATATTGGAAAGTAAACTTTGAGCCCCCAAACGTCTGAAAGAAATGAAGATATTTCACTTCACAGGTGAGTGGTGGCATGTTTATGCATGGATTACCAACAAAACACCCAACAATGACAACTTACTGTCTCTCTGCTATGATGGTCTTCTGGGCTTCATCCAACTTCATCTGCAGAAAAGCTTGTCTCTCTTCCATCAGCGTGTCATCAGATGGGCTCAACAGTTCCTCCTCCATCTTACGGCGATTCTCACGAATCTTCTCCATCTTGTCAGTGTAATCAGTGCCAGCATTTTTCTTCCCCTGTGAAACGTCTGTCTCATCCGTCTCCTTCTCACTGTCATTCTTGTCCTGATTACCTCCCTCTGTTGCCATGGTACACACATCACCATCTTTACCAGAAGTGTTCTCATTACTACTCGCCTCACTCAATTTGTCCTTATCCTCGTCTGAGGTAATGTTCAACCTCTTTTTCATATTCTCATTTTCAGATTTTAAATCTTGTCTTTGGCGTTTTAATAAATTGCACTCTTTTACAACTGCTTCCAACTTGGATCGAAGTTGTCGATTCTCATCACGTGCCTTATTTCGTTCATTGCGAGCCTTGTTCCATTTTTCGCGCCAATTTGCAGTACAGTCCGACCACCATCTCATGGTCTTTTCCATCTGTGTTGCCCGTATCCGAGCTTCATCCAGTTCCTTTGACAACATCTCTTCTCTTTGGTTCAATTCAAAGTCCATACCAGAAAACTGCGAAAGAGGAGTAATATTTTTTTCCCTGGCTGGAATAGGAGGTGGAGATTTTGCCGGCAGAGACCCTGTGGGTGTGGCTCTAATGTATGATACGTCTCCTTTTCCAAGACTCTGATTCATCTTCTGGCTCATAATTCACAGTTGCTGGTCAACAAGAAGACATATTGTCTATGCCTACATCACATATACACTGATGCCTCCAAACAGAAACCTTTTTCACTTGAACTTCACTGCCAGGATATTTGTTTCAACTTTGCAAGGAATGACAGCAGACAGGTCTCACGGAGGTTGAGATCTTCATGAGGGAAAGATATGTGTGAGTATTTGTCAGATATGTGTCAGGAAGCCAGATCCATCAGGTTGTGGAGGAAGAGGTAAGATGATGTGGGGGACAGCTGTCCCAGTAGCTGCTCGCAGCACACCCCTGAAACAAACCAGTACAACCAGTGCACATCAGCAATATCCCAAAGTCCTCACCCGCTCGCTTGCTCGCTCCCTCCCTCCCTCCCTCCCTCCCTCCCTCACTCACTCACTCACAAGTTGATGCCACACTATTCCAGTAAATTGGTGGTGGTCTGTAAACATACAATCCAAAGATTGACATCACAAGCATAGATCTGAGCAACAGTTGCACAATAGCATACTCAAGTCAGCAAGGAAGTGATGTTTAGTCAAACTCACCAAAAACCTTTAACGAAGAATCCCCAACACTGCAGGTTTCTGCCTTACCCAGCATGTAAGAAAGGATGTTTTTGTCATTTAACAAATTCAAAGTTATCAAAACTAAAGCACAAAAACATATTATTCTCAATCATGCACTGTGGCTCATCAGTTTGTGCATCAGGACATACTTACAATAAGAGGGTGTTTTACTTTCTTTCAGATTGCCCGATGGATGGTACTTTCATGTCTCAATAGTATAACACCCTGATAGTAACAATTTATGTTATATTTGGGATTACACTTTCGCAGTTAAGTCCTGATTCTAGTACTTTTTATCTGCCAAGTCCCGTGCAGGATTCGAACCCACACCCTCAAAGTCAGGCACCTAATCGCCAGCACACAAAGTCAGCCGCTTCACCTCCTCAGCCACCACGACTTCTACAAAAATGGACATCAGACAATTGGTAGTCTAGATTGCAGACCTTGTGTACCCCTCTGATAACTGTTCTCACTATGATAGTGATAACTGTTCACACTTTGCTAGAGATATGTATGTTTAAACCAACATTTGATATTTCAAACAGGACCAACTCACTCAAAGTGATAGATCTGAATCACAGAAAAGATGCTGTAACAATGACAACATACATAAGCAAGACTTAAGTTTTGGAAAGGCATTTAGAAGTTGGATAAACATGAATCATCAGGTGATCTATAAAAGTGGATATCCATAAAACATGTTATGTATTCATAAGTAATACTGGTTGATGAAGAATGTTGGTTAAAGGAGATAATTACATAACATTTAATGTTCTGATGACTTGCAGTATTCGTGATAGAGCTACATCATCTTCCCTGGTAATGTACCTAGAAAACTAATAAGCATAACATACTCATTGAAACGCTGATCATGATCAAAACATCAGACCAACTGTGTGAGGTTCTTGCACAAGTTTTGTCCTAATAACAAAAAAGTTATTCAACAAACTATCATCAAAATATTGACAAAGGCCACTGTTTATTTCGAGGGAGGAGTGCACAGAAAGGCACAGCCAGGTGTTCAAGAAGCATGTGCACAAGTGCTGATAAAGTTTATTTATTCATTAGCCTGTGCTTTGTTGTCTCCATGCTTTCTCACACACCTAGCTGTTCCTTTCTCTTCACTCCTTCCACGTGACAAATAGTGAACTGTGTCAATATTTTAAATAAAGTTTGTCAAACAACTCTTTTATTATAACAAAAATTCTGCAAAAACCTCACAGAGTTGTTCTGATGTTTTGATTATGATCAGCATTTCTTTGAGTATGTTATTAGTTTTTGAGTTACAATGCAATTCACCGGTCTGCTTTTGAGCCAAACGGACTATAAGTTGTAACTCTTTGCAGTACATCCCCCTTTTTAAGACTAGTAAGAAGAGGATTAATGTCAGTTGTGAAGCCTTCAAAACACCAAAGTAACTTTTAACTCTGTAAACCCCACAGTCCTGAGGCCAATATTCATCCCCATAAGCGAAGCAAATGTGAGTGTTTTTCCCCAAACTATTCCAAAACTGGAATAATAAATTTCTTACTTAATGTTCTATAACACAGTCTACCAGTACCACCTTGTACTGGTATACAAGCACTTGTTTATACATATTTATATACAACATATTACGGGGACATTTGAGCAAAAAGTATTTTCTCCCCTGTGGTTAGGTTTGACTGGTGATCAGTCCCCTCTGCTGTGTCTATGAGGGTGTGGACACAGTAGCCTCTCATGCACACGATCAACCAGTGTCTCACTGTCTCTGAATGAAGGGAAGATACAATGGGTGATGCTATCAGTGTTTACACATGACTGATGATCGTGATTACCTTCAGTAGTCATGTTGATAATATCTGTTAGGGTTATGACTCACCAGCCTTCGGGTATGATAAGTGTTTATCTCTACAAGCATTCCACAAAGGAATTTCATTACTGAAACTCAGTTATTCTGATCTTGAGTCTATCTGGTAAATAGCTGCATTATTCTTTGCAAAACCACACATGCTATTGGCAATATATTGATCTGGTACTTCATGATTTAGCAAGCCCGCTTTTTGTCAAATTTGGACCAAAAGATCTAGTGACTGATGTCATGAACAGCATCCCATGCCAGGATGTAGCCTGACATGCTTTTGCACAGGTCACCACTCATTCATAACTTCTCCCCAAGACGAGAAGAGGACAATTCTAAACCAGAAACCCCACTTCCCAAATGAGTGATCTCTTTCTGGGGCAGACACACTCCACCAAAGGTCCATACATCACTGTACATGGTGGTAATAAATACTTGATACAAATAAGAACAACATGAATCAGGCAAGGATATCTTACTTGGTTTTACAAAACCATCATTGTCAAATCTTTCAACAGACTACAAGACAAACAAATGTGTGACGAGAACAAAATGTTGTACTATTCTCATGATCAATCATTTCTGAAGGACTATGATCTCAGACTATATATGACAGCATTTGTCATTCGCTCACTGTTTCATTTTAAAAAGATGAATATGATCAAAGAGCATCATATACCAAATAAATTACCTTCAGGCCAAGCATTACCTCACCATATGGCAATCTGTCATGTAATGTATGTTATGTACGTCGTAAGAGTTGAAATATCATAGAAGAATCAAACAGTAATTATCCTGTACTGTTTCATGCCAAAATGCCCATTGTCCTTCACACAGTATACATGATAACAAATGTACTTTGCCTGAAAAAAGTATCCACTGAACCCCAGAGTCTAGAGTATATCAAGGATGCCATCCTAGGTCACCATCAAACTACTTCCACCACTTGCAATACACCATACAAAAACATGCATAAGCAATACAGACCTGGAAATTACTATATACTTTGACATTTGTAGCATACTTTATAATTGGGATTACACTTTCTTAGTAAAGTACAAATTCTGGTACTTTTCTGAGTCAAGTCCCATTCAGTATTCAGACCAACACCCTCAAAATGAGGCACCTAATCACCAACATGCAAAGTCAAACGCCTAACCCGCTCAGACAGTTTGATATTAACAAACCTGAAGAAAACCTGGGTCGTAACGATGTTGAGTCTCCAATAGAAATTAATTGATGGTAGAAACGAAACACTATTATGCACCTATAGTAAGTTGACTTTGATGAATGTGCAGTGCAAAATACAGAAACTAACAGATTCCTTCAGTTTGATTTAGAGTTATCTGCCCCTGTCACCTCTTAAACAAACTTGACCTGGGTTTCAAGTTTCTTGTCAGTTAATAAAATAGACTGAAACAACTTTAACTTCTTTTTGTTTCAGATAAACTGTACATTAGGGAAATGACTTCAAATGGGATAATTCAAGGAGAAACAAAACATTTGGTTGCAACCATCCCTATCACAATATTTGATTCCCCTTCATTAGTCCTGAGAAAACCATATGAAAATAAGCACAAACAAAATAATCACAATACAGACAACAAACTGTGAAATAAGGTACCTGTACAAACAACTGAAAATCATTTTGATTCATAATTTAACAATCTGTCAATATTCCTTCCACAGCAAACCTGTCCAATTCTCTAGGCAGAACAAGAAACAACAATAACTCACCTGCCTGTAGACAGTGCAGGCCTGGGAGGTAATACCAAGACAAACACAAGAAGCACTGCGCATCTCCCCAACTTCACACACAGCTTATCGTGACAATCCACACTTCCCACCTCAACAAACATGGTCCTCTATCATATTTACCTGAATCTCTATCGCCCTGCTGTACTCATACCTTGCCACTACCAAGTCCCAGTAATACATCTCTACTTCATAAAAAAACCACTTAGGCTAACATGGCTAATTATACTCTGAATGTTTAATAGACTTGGTTAAACATAAATGGGGAATTATTTTCTTTGTTATGTGAAATATGTTCAGCAAAATGCTGGTTCTCTGAAGACAGGAAAGAGCTGAGTCTAAGGGGGTCCAGTCATGCAACGTCAAGGGTCCTGTGTTGGAGGGATCAATTACGTGCCTTCCTGGTCCAATGCATTAATGAGCCGTGCCACTCATTTGGAAGAAGGAAAACAACTAAGCCTGAATTGTTGAAATGATGGCTGAGGTGAATTCACATTTACTCCCTAGATACCTGACCCTACCAGGTAACAGGCCCCCTTACACCCTGAACCTAGCAGGTAACTGGCCTCCTTATTACCTGATACTACCAGATAACTGGCCTCCTTATAACCTGACCCTACCAGGCAACTGTCCCCCCTTGTTACCCGACCCTACCAGGTAACATGCCCCTTGTTACCTTAACCTACCATACTATCACTCTTGTACCTTGTGCAACAGTGTTTTTTCCTCTGTTACACATTGTACCTGAAAATTCTGCAAGGGCAGTGACAGGCTACAATGGCTATAAGGACTATATTTCATGCACATCAGGGCTAGCACATATATATACATAGAACTGGTCGTGTGGTCAGGCTCACTGACTTGGTTGACACATATCATTGTATCCCAGTTGTGAAGGCCAATGCTCATTCTGTTGATCACTGGATTGTCTGGTCCAGATTTGATTACTAACAGATTCCTGGTATGTTACTGAAACAACAACCCACCAAACTCATCCCATAATTTGCCTAAGAGAGGTGTATGACAGGAGTTGGCTATTGCCTTCCATCTCACATCTCAAGTCACCAAACCAGCACTTTGTTTGATGATCACTTTGTACAATGCCTAGGCCTATCATTGCAAGTTACTCACAGTCAACAATGCCATAATAGCTGCTGCTTTAAGGTGTTACCTTGAAACTGGTAGTGGTACTGCCAGTTGATTTATGAATAAGATTGTTAATTACATCCCAGGGCTTTGTTGCTTTCACACATAGTTCTCTTCCAGCCTGATTCCTGGTTAAATGCTTAGTCTCCAGTTCTGAATCAACTTTTAACAGCACTTAGTTAAAGTTACTGGCAATGCATCACAAAATCAATATCTTTTTCAATTTGGAAATACAGTATATCCACCAACATTGCAACAGTTACCAGAGCAGCTCAAAGAATTTCAGAAGTTATGTGATACATATGTATTAGCAATTGTAACACTGACTATATCCATAAGCATTGGTCAAGGTGTCATTTCTTATGTGGATGTATTCACTCTTATACACAAACAACGTGTACATGTTTTAGATATAAATTTTTTTTAAAAAAATGGTTATTTGTGAGGACTTTGATTTAAATAACTGCTATGGTGTGGCCATTAGTTATAACTGTTGACAACAATGTGCATGTTGACTGTACCAGTATTTGTTTGTTAGCTTGTTTGCTTAGGTTTTAAGTGTTACACTGAATATTCATAGGATCTGCGAAAGCAAGGTATGATGTATCATGTTAACTACACCTCCATTCTCCAGGCTTTAACCCATGAAGGTCCCGGGGTAAAATAGGCCTTTAAGCAACCCATGCTTGCCATAAAAGGCGACTATGCTTGTCGTAAAAAGCGACTAATAGGGTTGCTGAAGGCCTGTTCTACCCCGGGACCTTCACAGGTTCCTAAACCTGCAATCATGACAACTGTTGTGAAAAATGAAAGCTTTTTGGTCATAAATCGTTGTTACAAGCTGTGTCATGCAAAATTCATTTGGTCATGACTCAAAAATATATCGAACTACCAGCAGGAAGTAGTTTTGATTTTCTAACCTGATGAAAACAAACCATAATCAAACTGACTCTCGAACTGACTTTAGCCTGTAACACCACGATTTTAAAAAAAGGTGGTGCAATGTTGCAAATATCTGCCAGTCTGAGAATAAATGTTATTTAGGTTGGTTTCACCGAGTTACAATATCAACACTAATTTCTACTGGTCATGACATATGTATTAGTCTGATGGACTACAGATTTTGCACGACATTGCTTATTACATAACAATTTCAGTCTTGGAAGCTAGGGGGGTGTCAATATAATTCTACTTGCAGTATTATCGTCACTTCAACCATCACTTCGCTTCTAAAGAAGAAATCTTTATGTCATAATTTGTGCCATGCAAAATCCTTTTGGTTATCAATCATTTACTACAACTGGTAAGTACTTTTGATTTTATTAACCCTATGAAAATAAATCCAAATAGGATTTTATATCTTGGAAGCAAGGCAGGGGTCAAACAATCCAATTTAACGTATACCACAGGCTTCCTCAACACTTACTTCACTCTCACAAACATAACTCATTTAGCACAAACTGCGTCACTTGCTAAAAATCTGTGCATGGTTACACCAACATCTGACCCCTAGGAGCAACTGAGCAATGATTCAGCATCAAAATCAGCAAAATGACAAGCTTGTTACACATTTTATATAGAGCTAACTGAAAATCTTTTATCACATGTCATCACAACAGTTCACTGCAGTGCTCTGGAGAAAGAATTTGTTGGTGAGCTGGAGTATTAATTACCTACAAGTCTTTTCAGAATGAATTTGGTATTCCACTTATGATTAACCACAGATCTTTTATATGTAAAGGTTAAAAGTGTACCAAAAAAAAACAAAGATTATTTGTCATTCAACATTAATGCTAGACAGGAAATTACAGATCAAACTCTTATCTCTAAATTTGCAATATGATATTCTTTTCTCTTGGTACTACTATTAGGGATCATCATACTAAGAGGGAGACATAATACTTAACAATGGATGTAACTGTGGTTGACCACAAACTCATAAAGCCTAGTAAATGGCATTCAAATCACAACATTGCTTTGCAACATCCACTGACTGACATTATCTAAACAAAACATGCATAGATGAAGATTTGGGAGCTTTCCATGTTTATCAATAAATTTTACAGACATTAAAGATGTCAAAAGCACACACTCATGATACTGGCAAAACATAATTACTATCAGGTCGACTGACAAGTTGGTCCTGATGTCAATGAAAACTACCAGGAAGAACTCATAAAAAAACAGAAAGCTTAAACGGCTTAATATGAACAAATTCAAAACATTATTGATTTGTACTGTCTGTCCATACGAAGTGTTTCCATGATGTTAATTTCAAAAGCGTTCAAAGTTGCAGCAAAATTACATTACATTTCTGACATTCTTTTAACAAACACATCAGTTAAAATCGCCACGTTACAATGCGTTCGAAATGGGTTTGATTGAGTTCACATCTTGGAATAAGTTGACATTTCCAGACAAATTTCTGTCGATTTTCAGTCAAGTCATGTGTCTGTCATTTCTTCCCAAGCATGGAGCATATCAGAGCACATGACGGTGAACAGCTTACCATCTAAAACTGTCATCGAACGATCACCGCCAGTGTCGATAGGATTACCCCATGAATTAGGAGACACTACTTCTGATCTGTCAACTTTTGTTGTTGTTCTCAGTTTAATTTCAGCATGGCCTCCACATCTCGTGTTGTGCGGCGAGATAGCGCGAGAAAATAAAATAGTGTTATAGATTGTTTCAAAGTTCTTATGCGAGATTCCTGCAATACTCGCGAACTGGTGGAACGAGTACCTTCAGAATAATGGTATTGCGAATAAGTGCCATCACGGAATCCATGTGTATGCTGAGCCAATATATATAACTTATAACTTTGGGGACTGCATGTTTTGCAAATATTCGTTTTTGTTTAAAAGTGCTTGCATGTGTCTTAATTCATGTTTCTAAATCCACTTGTAATTGACCGCCTATCAAAATATTACCTGCATAACTTCCTTTACTTTTCATGATTGTATTGATCAACTCAGTCTGGGCATAGGCTATGTTGGACAGGTCACGAAAGCATGTACTTTTTAATGTAATGTTTTGAACACGTTTTAATTCAAGTCGAACATTTGTTCAGTAAACCATATAACAATCTAACCATGAACTACAAACTATTAAAGCTCCAAGAGAAGACAGAAAATAATCAGTAATTCATATTACATCAAGGTGAAAAATATGGTGAACATATATTTCTTTGAAAATATAAACTGAATAAAACTGCATCGGTGCGTCATCTTGAACAGTCCTGGAACTTTTTGCAGTAGGGCAGGTAAATTAGTAATGATACAACACAAACAATGTTTGTATCCCCGGGGACCGTTATATACTTTTACTTATATATTTTATATCTTTTATAATTAAACTCACAAAACTAAGACAATATTTTTCGCCGCTACAGGCATTTACCATCACCCCCCATCCTGCTGTACCGACGTACAGATTTTGAAAACTTTACCGACATCCTCCAGCAATTTTATTTTCTTCAACACAGATACATTAGTAAGCATTCGGTGCATTTGCACCATCAAGGTTTGTCACTGTGCTAATTAATTTTCATTTCATACACGTGGATGACTACTAATACAGATAAGATCGCCACTGAAGTTTGATAAGGCCCCTGCTATATTGAAACAGACTGTAGGAGTGGACAGAGCAACATGGCAGAGGACAAGAGGATTGAGAACGTGAAAGCGGCTATTGGAGCACACCCTGACTTCCCGAAGCCAGGTATTTTATTCAGGTACGAAGTGTTTAATGACGAGGAAAGCTACCCCCCTTTGCAGTATTTTATCACGAGTGTCATTGTCATTTAATGTGGATATTTAGTGTGCCACATGATTACCACAAGTTGAAGGAATAAGTAAGAACATGCCGTTATGTGGGGCCCTGTTCAGGTTGGGTTAAGTATGTATATTATGTATTATTTATTGACTCCTTGTTGACCATATACCATACCGGACATGATTAGGAGTGCTCGATGTAGGCCTTGGCTGAAATACGAGTTTATTCATATGAACTAGGTAAATTTTACAAGTTACCAAAATTTTAACATAAAATAAGGTTCTCGAACCCAAAGCTGCTTTATTAAGTTTAACTACACGTGTACTAGCTAGACAATGAGCTTCTATTACAACCCCCTTCTATGTCTTATTTAGGAGATCTAAATATCCCAGCCACCTAGTAACAAGCAATATGAATACGACTAGCTGGCTTACAGTCACAGTGACCTCATCTGCTATGTATGCACAACCTGTGCGCTGAAGCGTATAACAAAAAAGCTTTGTGCTGCACTGAAAAGACAGACAGTGCATATATCACTGAACTAGTTTGGCTCAAAACCTGAATGATCATAACTATTTACTAGTGAATTGATTTGTGTTTGTCTAGACACGCTTCCGATACCAGCTTAAAAACAGACCCAGCCTAGACCCAAGCACTGTATGATCAGCATCTCGGTGGAGTGATGGCAGGACTTGTAATCAGGCGATGCAGATTCAAGACGGGGTAACGGCTGAAGCTTTTGCAGTTCAACCTGACACAGGAAGGCGGTGCAAGGCGAAACAAAGATGGTGGCCTAATAACAGCGGCAATCCATGGCCACTTGCTTACTTGTGAACACTGGCTTAACACTGGAAGGCGTTGCTAGGTGAAACAAAGATGGCGATGGAGCTTAGTAACGCGGCCATGGATGGCCGCTTGCTTACCTGGTGTTGACACTAGAAGACTTTGCTAGGCAAAAAGAAAGATGGTATCCTAGCTTAGCAACAGGGTTTGGACTGGGTTTTATCCTGATGACAAGGTGTGGCCTGATGATGAACGACAAGAGTTGGTCCGTGTTTTATTTTCACATGTACTTCCAGATCAGATGCATCCTCAAAGAAATCACTTCCCCGCTTCCGCAGGACGAACTTTTTTGGAAGCATTAAACAGTCTGTACGAACGGCGTACGTACAAACAGATTTGCAATGAATTCAACATTGGCAAATATACCAGTAGGAGCGAATCATGGGTGGGTGATTCCATGAAGTGATGATCTTCCTGTGAAAGAAGAGCTGGTGATGCTTTGTTTAAAAGAGATATCATACTTACACCGTCCTATGTTACTGAATGTAAGGAATGGAGAGATGATCGCTCAAACTTTACATGTGCCGGTAGAATTCCTTTCAAAATCCAATACGTCAAGCAGCCCCAATATCTGGAAGATGATGTGGAAAATATGTATGTTGAAGACATCAAAAGGGTTTAGTTGCACCGGCCCCATCCGACTGAACGATTCATCTGGTTTTGACTTGAGCATACATACATCAAGAATGCCATTGCCGGTGGAATTTACCAGCAGCCATCCCAATTACAAGACGATCCCGATCCCGACTTCATGGGAGCTGTGTCATGGTAGCAAAGCCTGGTAGGGGCTCACCAAAGCCAAGCCACCATTGAAATATTTAACAGGACTTTAGCCTAGATAGATAGATAGATAGATTGGATATTTATATAGCGCACATATCCACGCACTAGTGCATGCTCAAGGCGCTGGTATTTTTCCCTCGATCAGCGGATGTCAATCTCAACAGCACATTGTATTTCAATCTCAACTCCCTGGGGTGTATACAACTCTTGCTGCCACTAGGCACACCGAGTTTATTGTGGCTCTCTCATCCTAACGAGGTACCCAATTAACAGCTGGGTGGACTGGGACACATAGTCACAGCACTTTGTCCAAGTTTACTGCACGTTGCTTTACCCGCAACTAGGTGTATGCACGTGTTCATGTGGCCACCATGTGGTCATATACCAACGGATTCGTGGGTTCTTTTAAGTGCACAGGGTTGTGTACTGTACACTAGGGGTTATGACAACACTGAAAGAGTCTGCACACAAAGTTGACTCCTAGCGTTTGTTCAGACGTCAGTATGCCCTAGAGATGGTCAACAAAAAAAAAAAGAGCAACAGAATGGGTGGCACGCTTACCACAAATGCTGTTGGCGATCAACAACAAAGTCAATCGACTCTTCGATTAAAAGACAAGTCGAAGCCATCGAATGAAATCTTTCAGTGAGAAACAGTACTACTAAATCCTTCATAGTGAGCGATCTTGAATGCAGATCAAGCTTGACAAAGAGGCAGACACTACAGCACACACATTTTCATACATAGCTGAACAGGTCACTGTGACTGTCAGCGAGCTAGTCGTATTAAAATAGTCTTGTTACTGGGGGCTGAGACGCTTAGATCCCCTACATAAGTCTCAGAAGAAGATGTAATAGAAACCCCATTGTCTAACTACTCGTGTACCTGTAGAATTAAGGTTAATAAACGTATCGACCGCTAAACTAAGGCTGGGACGTGTCAAAATTTTCTACCCAGCTGCCCCACCCCCTATGATTGATAAAATAAAATATACTTTACTATACTTTATTATAGTTTATTATACTTTATTGTCTTGAGAGCCAAAGAGCCAATACAAATTAAGCATAAGTAAAAGTATATATGCACAATGTCAAGCTGATCAGTGTGTAATGATGAATCATGACATAATCAAAGTACATGATGTAATAATCACTCATGCTTCATCATGGATTTCACTATTTTAGAGGAGGATGTACAAGGTTTATTCTGTATGGGGCAGATGATTTTGAAGTTATATTAGTGTTGTAATACATGCTTTTGAAATGGTGGCCACAAGGTTTCCTGCCCTGCCCTGCCCTGCCCTGCCCTGATATGTTATTTCCTGACAGCATGTTTGTGTAAATGGCAATATATTCTTCAGCTCTGAGGCTAAAATTTTTACTTTTTCAGTATCTTAATCTTGAAAGAACAACATACATACATTGTTTTACATTGTTTAATGTATTAGTCACATGATCATAACAGTTCCAGGTATTCAGACATGGTTCAGAGTCATTACCTACCTGTCCTTGGTATCTGGGTTACCCAGAACAGCCTTGCTCTGAACACTGTAAGAGTGCTGAAACTCTCTCTACTCTATTATGCAACAAGAAAAAGTATGATTTTAGATTGTCCTTTAGTTTCAGAAATATTGGAAATAATATGAGATGTCTCTGCCATATAGATACCAAAACAGTGCATGTAGATCTAGCAAGACCAATACAGATGGCATTAGTACTACTGGAATACGTGCTTGGTCTGTCTTAAGACAAAGTGTTTACACCGGCAGACGATGTACATCAGACTGATGATAAATAAGCAAATGCTGTTTGCATCAAATTGAGGAACGGAATACAAGCATGGAAATGTTGAACTGATGGAACAAAGTCACAACATCATTTTTACTCACGTGTTCAAGGCTCTGTATATCAGTGTTCACAATGCAGTGTATTAACCAAGTCACCAACCGGACAAATCCAGTGTGTTATGTCATATCTTGGGACATGGTGAAGCTCAGTTCAGACCTGATCATCATGGTGTAGAAAACGCTAAAGTGTGATATGAGTTGAAGTGAACATATGTATAAAATTCACACAGCCGCTAGTGTGGATAAAAGGCAGATGTTAGCTTTAAGTGATGGTAAGCAAGTTCTTATATAAGTTGATATAATGAATCCCTTTGAAGAAAGCAAAACTTTACTAATTGTCCCTTTTAATAACCAAAGTGGCCTGAGTTCACAGAAAGAATTCAGAGACAGAGTGTATACATATCCACCACTCTATGTTACAATCATTACAGAACATGGCTAATGATACTCCACTGACAGATATCAAAACAGTTTTGTCGTAAATATCCTGCTGTAATGGAGGATTTAGCTCACTCACGCACTCTCGCACTCACATACTAACTCACGCACTCACATACTCACTCACGCACGCACTCACACACCTGACTGGATGTTGCATTGGTGGCCATTTGTTACTTCTCATAGTTGTGCCCTTTGACTTGGTTTATTGTTGACTGTAGTTTTGAGCAACAGATCCTTGCTACAACCCCTCATGCCAAATGATCTGTTTACTTCCAGAGATATATTTCCTGTTCTAAGAAATCCACCCGTATTCAAACAGCTTCTGGACATCATGACAGAATATCTTCAGTCACAGTGTCCAGGAGTTGAGATTGTTGTTGGCCTTGAATCCAGAGGTTTTTTGTTTGGACCAATTCTGGCTCAGAACCTCAACATTGGTTTTGTGCCAATCAGAAAGAAGGGAAAGCTGCCAGGGCTGACGGAGAAAGTGACATATAAACTAGAATATGGCGAGGTATGTTAGAAATATTCTGGACCTCTTAGCTAGTTGTCTGGCATATCAGCTCGGCGTGCCCTGTAAGAAAGTTGCCAGCCATATTAGAAAGTTACCATTCTTTATAGAATGTACCATCCCTGTATACTCCTTAATTCTGTTAGAAAGATATTGGATCTACCAGCCTCTTAGAAATTTATCAACCCTTTAAATAAATTACCTTTATTACTCACCCATGGAAGATACTGCAGTGTAATAATTTTACTGCTATATTACACTAGTGAAATGCTGCTAAACGTATGACGTCATAATGCATCAGTTACGTCACAATGCTAATGCCTCTATCTCAGTGGTAGTAGTAGACTTGGTTGACTTACGGAAGCTGAGAGTCATCACACTAGACAATTTCTATCAATTTATGTTGGAGAGTAAATAAACAGAATACTGTAGTCGCTTCTGTGAAATACCAGTTTTATTGAAGGAGTTATGAATGATTGCTGTTGTTTGCAGGACAGGTTTTATGTGGGTTTGGAAGATTTCTGCTGTTTTGCGGGATTGTCTTGATGTTGTTTTGGAAGATTGCTGTTGTTTTACAGGACTGTTTTGAGGTTCAGCGAGATTCCATCAAGCCTGAACAAAAGGTTGTGATTGTTGATGACCTCTTGGCAACAGGAGGTAAGGTCAAGGTCATTCTGAGATTCTTTAAATCAAAAATTGTAAATTATTTGTCCCCACAGAAATGTGATACAGAGATGCATACAGAAATGGCACATGCATGCACACACAGACACACATGGCATGCATATGAGCAAACACACAAATACACATGACAAGCACACACTGCAAGCACACACACTGCAAGCACACACACATACAGAGATGGCATGTGCATACACTTTCTGCGTCACAGTTTGTGAGAATTTTATAGATGGTTCTGGACATGCAGCATGTATATTCATCTGCACACATTTATCACAGGCTGTAATCTAAACCTTCAAAATATTACTGGCTTCCTTACGATTTACTTCAATATGTTAATTATCGTGTTTACAAAGGTATTAAAGTAGACACATGGCGCATGTGTATTTACTAGTGGTGGTCCAATTCAGTGGAATAATCAAAGACTGGTCACAATGACTAAATGACTAAGCAATCGATCAGGTTTTCTGATAGTCGAAGTCAAACGGCTTTTGAACACTTGTTTGCATGAAGAATATTTTACAGGGTTGGTTTTGTCTGTTACATTTCATAAGCACTACAAACTCGAACCTATGTCATCAGCATTGTACAAAATCTGCTGCCAAAACGATATTGCCTAATAAATATTGTGTGATCTCACAGAAGCAATATCTGCTGTGGAACAGTTTGGGATGACAAAAATGTCATCTTTTATGATAAGCGTGATTCTTCTGGTTTCCTTTAATAGAAACTGAAAGCTGTATCATTCGTTTCAGGTACAATGAAGGCAGCCATTGAATTGATGGAAACGGTCAAGGCAGATGTTCTTGGAGGTCTTGTTGTCATTGAACTTGTTGATCTGAAAGGACGCGATAAGTCCAACAAACCCATAAAATCCCTCATAGAATATTAGATGCTTCATAGAACAGAGCCTCTTCCGCTTCCATTTAGATGCAACTGAATGCATGGGTTTGTACACTCAGCAATATTTTAGTTATACAGCAGCATTTTAGATGGAAGATTGAGTTCTGTAGATGCAGGTGTCTTGAATGGTCTGCAGTTGATATTCCACAATCAGAGTTTTCATGGAATATGGATATTCATTCCTCATCCCTTGAAGATATCACTTTTAATAGTGAGTGAGTGAGTTAAGTTTTACGCCGCTTTTAGCAATATTCCAGCAATATCACGGCGGGGAAATGGGCTCACTTTTAATAAATCTGCACTGTTATTACACATTGTGTAATAACATCACATAATGCCAGACGTATGACATGACAATGCTAATACATCTGCCACATTTTTGTTAGACTTTGCATGACTGGCCAAAAGCTGTGGCATCACACTATCAATTTTGTATGAACTTGTCTTGGAGAGAAATAAACAGAATACTAACCTCACTTCCATGAAATACCATTTTAATATAACTCATTAAAAGATTTAGTATCAAGCTCACTTTAGCACGTTTGATACCAAAACATTAACTTGTTCGATAAAAATTGTTATTAATGATGTCTCAGGGAAGGTCATTTAGTGTCCTCTGTATATCGGACTGCATGCACATTAGGGATGTTAGAGTGAGTAATATAGATGCACTTACTTCAGTCAACTGGTCTGAACTAGAACTTGCAACATATCCCATACTGTTTAAAGCAACTATTTGAACTCATGTAAAACAAATTCATAACATTGAAAAACCTGTTGTCAGAGATCAATCAATGATCAAATTCATTGAAAATTGGGTGAATTCTTGACAAAACTTTCCACCGAAACCCAGCTGTTGACATGCATGATATTGGCACATGCTTTCAGCAGTTTGATGCGTGATGATCACACAGTTTATCTGCATAATGTTTGCAGTTGGTTCCCACAAGCTGGTGGAGACTTTCATCTTCATTTTAACCATATATTTATTCATAACTTGGTGAACATTTCAAGTGAGTGTAAACTTGTGAAGGGTAGTAATGTGACTCTTTCATACTCATTTACATATCAAAAGAGCAAACATCCAAAGTTTGTTTTGTAGCCGTATATCACACATCCATACTTTGTTGAAAGATTATGAAAAGCAACAGTTCTTAGTCCTGAGATAGTTCAGTTCTTTAGCTACCTCATCATGAGCTGCTGTCATGAAGCTGCCCTCATTACCTTCCTGCCATGTTGCATTGTACCCTTGATTACATTGTACTTCAAGATGGCTCATCTGCTCAGTATTAGAGATTGGTGAAACAGTAATTGTGAGGAATCCAAAAAACTGTGTGTATCAAACATTCCAAGTTGTTAGAAGAAATTAAACTAACAGGTGCTTTCTGTCCTCACACATTTTCAAATTCCAAATTACATTGTTGATATGTTGTTCTGCTCACAGTATAACCAAGCATGTGAATATACATACAGCTGATGAATGTAATGTCAGACCTCCGTCTCTGCAGCACAGACATGACAAATACTATAAACTACCGTTTCTTGTATCAAATACATCTGTGAATGGAATTCAGTGGGAGACAGTATCTTTGTTCTGTAACTAGAGCAGTTCAGGGCAAAACTTCCTCATGCCATGTATGTGTTATAATAAAATATATTTAACATAAGTTTTCTCAACAGTAGAAATTGGTTCAGTCATAGCTTGCTCCAACACCTGTCCTTTTCTGTTTGCTTTGATACTTTTAGTAACCTCAAGAAAGTTGTGTTGTCATGAGTCCATTTTCAGAAAGTGAATTTAGAAAGTTGTCATTTTTGCACAGTTGAAGTTGGGGTACCCTTGTGGTTAATGCATTCACTCGTCATGCTGAAGACTCAGGTTCCATTTCCAACGTGTGAAGCCCATTTCTGGGTCTCCCACCATGATATTGCCCAAAGATGCATAATACCCAACTCACTTTTTTGCAACATATTGATTATACAGTAATCCTTTTTAATGAACTTAATGTCATTTATATACAGTGAAGTTTGTGAGATATATCAGTCAAAGCTGGCCGCAGGACAGATGTGTGCCAAGTTTAGATATGAAGTAGCGATACAGAGAGGTAAATGTGTGTTTATTGTGAAACGATTATTTCATTAAGAATAATGTGTAGTATTAAATGTTATAAATTGATGGGTGTCTGTATGACATGGAAGATTTTCCTTTGAAGTATCTCCCACAATGTCACCCATGGCTCAATGTCATGTAGATTTTATATGGATGTGTCTCATGGATTTATACTGGTGTGAGAGGAAAACATTTTACTTTGTTACTATATTTATATAACTAGACATCGAATAAACAATTGAGAATAAAGGTGGTGGTGTCTTGTTTTTGATATCCACAGGTTGTACATGTGGTGATCTATTAGAGTCGTACAAGACTGCAGTGGACCTCAACATGTGAATATAATTTATCCTATCAAATAAGTGATATAGTCATATGTTTTCATATCTTTTGGGATTGGAGCCAGTGCATAGATACAATTCAAAACAATGGATACACAATGCCATTCAGAAAGCGGTCAAATGTAACACTGTTTATTTGGGAATACACTTTCTCAGTAAACTACAGCACTTTTGCTGGGTTGAGTCCCACACAGTATTTGAGCCCATACTCTCAGAATCAGGTAACCATTCGCCAGCACCCCAAGTGTGTGGGGTTCGAATCTTTGATGGGGCTCGACCCTACTAAAGTACTCTACTCTACCAACAAAGTGTCAGCCCAAATATGACATGTTACATTCAGACAAGATAAGGAACAGCTCATTCATAAGATGAAAGGAGTGGGTGTTTATAACTTATAATGAGTTGTGCACACATCTTTTATCATCTTTCCAGTTGACACTGGGAGAACTCTCATGGCTGCTGGTAAGATGGACCACCTAAATGTTACTACCAACAGATCCGATGTGCTTAACATCAAATGGCCATCTGACCTCTATCTCGGTTGCCCAGAACTACAGAGAAAGGAAGGGATGGAAACAACAAGACATGTACAACATTTTAATTGATCATGACATTATTACAAAGCCACAGAACACAAGATGTGAAGTGTCCATATTAATCAAATAATTGCCCACCCTACCCCTTATCTAGATGGTGCACACCTCAATTATCTTGCAAAATATGCACTTCTCCAGCATGATCGCCAAGGCATCCCCTGCCTCCTCCTCCCTGCTACATCTTCAGGAAACAGATCAGGTAAAGTTTAAATCGCTAATGTCCTCCTCGTAAAGCCAACACAAGATGGAGCACAGATCCACCGGTCACTTTGTAGTCTGACGCTGTCTTCTCATCATTCCTGTAATCAAGCAATATGTTCACATAGAGCACATTACAAGGTTTCTAAACTGCCTGCTGTTTAACACCACAGTCCGTGACCCATGTCACTGGTTCTGAAAAGCAACATACATACTTGTTTGTCAATTATCATACCAAGTTTTCTGAATCGGGTATATTTAACATATCCTGACACCATAAGCGATACACTGTACTTCTGCTGAGTAAGGACATAAGCAACAAGCATACCAGCCATACTCAAGTATTCTAGCTGTGATGGCTTCCTGGACATACGCGAGCCTGGAACCAGACAACAAATGAATTCTGCAACCAGTATAGGTTATCAAGGAACAAATGTAACCTGGAACCATGACTACAGTATAGTCTTCTGTCACACTTACAGCAAGTGGACATACTTACATCTGTTTGCCGCTGAAGATCAACCTCTGCTGCTGGGGTGGGATGCCCTCCTTCTCCTCCACCCTCTCCTTGATCCTTTCCACCTGGAACACACGGACCTGTCAGTACCATCCATCCATACACGGACCTGTCAGTACCATCCATCCATACACGGACCTGTCAGCACCATCCATCCATACACGGACCTGTCAGTACCATCCATCCATACACGGACCTGTCAGTATCATCCATCCATACATGGACCTGTCAGTACCATCCATCCATACACGGACCTGTCAGTACCATCCATCCATACATGGACCTGTCAGTACCATCCATCCATACACGGACCTGTCAGTACCATCCATCCATACATGGACCTGTCAGTACAATCCATCCATGGACCTGTCAGTACAATCCATCCATACATGGACCTGTCAGTACCATCCATCCATACATGGACCTGTCAGTACCATCCATCCATACACGGACCTGTCAGGGCCATCCATCCATACACGGACCTGTCAGTACCATCCATCCATACACGGACCTGTCAGTACCATCCATCCATACACGGACCTGTCAGTACCATCCATCCATACACGGACCTGTCAGTACCATCCATCCATACATGGACCTGTCAGTACCATCCATCCATACACGGACCTGTCAGTACCATCCATCCATACACGGACCTGTCAGTACCATCCATCCATACATGGACCTGTCAGTACCATCCATCCATACATGGACCTGTCAGTATCATCCATCCATGCACAGACCTGTCAGTACCATCCATCCATACATGGACCTGTCAGTACCTTTCATCCATACACGGACCTGTCAGTACCATTCATCCATACACGGACCTGTCAGTACCATTCATCCCTACACAATCACATGGACCAGTCAGTACCATTCATCCATACACAACCACATTGACCTGTCTGTACCATTCATCCATGCATGGACCTATCAGTACCATTCATCCATACACGGACCTGTCAGTACCATTCATCCATACACAACCACATTGACCTGTCAGTACCATTCATCCATGCATGGACCTATCAGTACCATTCATCCATACACGGACCTGTCAGTACCATCCATCCATACATGGACCTGTCAGTACCATCCATCCATACATGGACCTTTCAGTACCATCCATCCATACATGGACCTGTCAGTACCATCCATCCATACACAGACCTGTCAGTACAATCCATCCATACATGGACCTGTCAGTACCATTCATCCATACACGGACCTGTCAGTACCATTCATCCATACACGGACCTGTCAGTACCATTCATCCATACACAGACCTGTCAGTACCATCCATCCATACATGGACCTGTCAGTACCATTCATCCATACGCGGACCTGTCAGTACCATCCATCCATACACGGACCTGTCAGTACCATTCATCCATACACAACCACATTGACCTGTCAGTACCATTCATCCATGCATGGACCTATCAGTACCATTCATCCATACACGGACCTGTCAGCACCATTCATCCATACACAACCACATTGACCTGTCAGTACCATTCATCCATGCATGGACCTATCAGTACCATTCATCCATACACGGACCTGTCAGTACCATTCATCCATACATGGACCTGTCAGTACCATTCATCCCTACACAATCACATGGACCTCATTATATACTGCTGTATCTTTGAATTCGTTTTCAGTTGAACAACTTCATACTGACAGCAGATCAACTATCAAAAACCAGCCTGCTATGACAATTGCACGATGTTTCATACATACCCTGTCTGTGGGCTCAATATCAATCTCAATCTGGAAAACAAACATAAACAGTATAAGACAGGAAAGTTTCATTGACACAAGGCTGGGATACAGGAAATACATGTTGTGCTGATAGTTCACAGTGCAGCTGATGCAGCAACGTGAGGACGTTGTTTCTTTCAAAACACGAGACATCTAAATGTCAGTCATTATTACATACTTTAGTTTACATGTGCAAACCTATTGTGATTGTAAAACAAATCCTACTCCAAATCTACAAGATACCGAGTGCTTTGTGTTGTGGAATGAGCTGGTATGGCTGTAGATGTCCTCAAGGGAAATTCTGCAGGAATGACATCTTTTCTTTTTCAATTTATTTCAGCATAAAGATATTGAAAATCCTCAACATCGCCAGGCTTAATGATCATACAAGTATAAATGATAGGTTACTGAGGGGGACAGAATACTGAGGGGAGCTACTGCACACCTGATCATGAAGTTTCTTTTTGCAACAAACCCAAATTACACACATTACATGATAGGGTATCATGATCTGACTGTTCAGTTTGTGGTGCTGAATTTCAAAGGTTCTAAGTGAAACTGTTACTTAGTACATGCACATCATAGACTGGATAAATACAGAATCTCACCCTGATATCAATAATATCAACACAAGTTGATAAATTAACAAATATCAGACACTAGCCGAGGATACTTTTACCTTTATCATGTGATGATATAACTGATATCAGTAGAAATGAGGCTGAGATTATATTTATCACTGAAAAACATTCTTCATTAGTTTTCAATGAGAAATCTCTGCAGAGTAATAGCATTAGGCTTTGCAGTGGGGCGATGTCATAGCATTGTGACATCATCAAGTTCATGACGTCATAGTACTGTGAGGTCTTTGAACAAAAACTACTATATCTGTACTGTAAAACGATATCTCCTACAGACAGCGGGTGGCCATAATATTACGCACAAATATAGCAGACCGACTGTTGATGACAAATTTTGCGGGAGTTCATGGTGTCATGACTCATTAAATACAAACAGTCTTACCTCAATATTTTGTGATGTGTCCTTTGTTCCTGACTATTTTCAACACTCACCTTGGAATAGACGAATAAAGATTTCTGATGAAATCATGGGGAATATTTTCCCAGATGTCCTTAACTTCTTGTTCCAAGTCGGCAGTGGACTGAATGTTTCTTCAGTGACATTTAAATCTTTTCTTCAGGTTGAGCCAACAGTTCTCAATAATATTTGCGTCTGGACTCCGTCCATGCCATTTTATCGCTTGTAAATGACACAGGCTCAATATACGGGCATACTGTCATCTTGGAAGATGTAGCTTTTTCCCAAAAAATGTCTGGCTAAAGGATAATGGGCCAAAGCATATCATCAGGATTTTTGTGTATTTCTAAGCATTTTTTTTCAGCCATTAACAACACAAATTTTACCAAAACCATGCCAAGTGACACAACCCCACACCATGAAACTGACGTGTGGCTCTCGTACCGGATCGTCACATTGTGGAAGGTATTCTTCACCAGGCTGTCTCCAAACATGATTGTATTCCTCAATGCTAATTTTACACTTGCCAGAGAAGATTACTCGACTCCTGTAATTATTTACTAAACAATATTGCTACACCCCTTGCCCAGGCAAATGATTTCTGACATTACAGTACATGTCTATTAAAATTCATTTTCATATAATCTTCTCCTTACAGTCCTCACCGATACACGTGTAGCCCTATTGTTGTTAGACTTCTCAGGTATTTCACCCAAAGGTGTGACCAACCTCAAAAGTTGCTGATTGTTCCTAGGAGTCAGTTTCCTCATACAGCCTGTTCTGGGAGCATTCTAGACTGATTCAGATTGATTAAACCGCTTTACCACTGAATATACACTTCTTGAGGCATTCCAAAGAATCTTGCAATATTAGAACACATTGTTGCCAGAAATAGCCAGAATATGTAGCAGACAAGTGGATTACAAATAAAGTCACATGACAGACACGTGACCCTATGATCGATCATGTGATGAAATATTACAATACACTGTATCATTTTTTACTTAAAAAATGGGCATTGCTAAACACAACATTAGACCTGTTACAATTGTACGTAATAATAAGGCCACTTGCTGCATATGATCATATGATCTCACACAAACGGTATCTCCTGTGGAACATGGTTTGGGATGATGAATATTACTCACCTCCTTTCCAGTCAGAGTCTGAAAATAGATAATAAGATTCTGTGGCACAAGCATGGGTATTCTGAACAACAAATACATGTTTTATTCTGAGCAATGGTATATACAGAATGTACATGTTCTCAAATACAAGCAGAAAAGTCAACTATATGTATGTCATTACATATGATCCCATATGAAGTGTGACTAAGCTTCATACTGAATGTTACTTTCATGTACTTCTCTCGTAGGGACATGAAGTGTCATGGTGGTCTAGCAGGCACCATTGTGAGATGTGTAACCAATGATGGGGTAAACATCACGACAAATAGTCAAGAAGTATCTTGTCAAATAATAGGAAGATATTTATACAAGCTAAAACGTAACAAACAATAGTTATCAACCATGTTCACCAACTATCTCAAATAAGAGACGGTGGGAAAGCCATGTGGTTAAAGCATTCGCTTTTCACACTGAAGATCTTGGTTCGATTCCCCATATCAGTACAGTGTGTGAAGCCTATCTTGGTATCCCCCACAATGATTAGGTCTGTGCAATATAACCCGATTATCAATATTTGCCAGTTCAGACATGAAAACATTGCAATACATTCCGAAAACTTTGTCTCACTAGGAAAACTTTGGATGTTCCCATTTTTCACACCAGATACCATGCATTTGCTGTACGATGGTGTGATGATGATGATGATGATGATGATGATGATAATTTGTCCTTTTAAATGTTAAAAAACTTCTTGCAATATACATCGCAATATATCCCAATATGAAAATTCTCTGCAATACCCCATGCAGTGCTATTGTTGGAATATTATTAAGAGCAACGTAAAAAACTTATGCACTCACTCACTGCCTCAAGCAAACTAGACAAAGTAGGCTATGTGCATCTTTTGTTTATGGGGAAGTTATTTACTTTATGACTTGAGTTCGAAGATGGTTTCAAAGGTTCTAAAATTAATCGTATGGATTCCTGTTTCGATAATATCTCAATCAATCAAAATACCTCCATCAATTTTCTCAAGGTGGTCAATAATTCATGCAAAAAACAAATATTAAACATGGAAAGACTATGGGTAGGAGTTCCTCCCGTTCCCCCATCCCAAATATTATTTATAAACTGATATATACGTGAATTTTTCAGAAAACCTCTGACACAGCACTTACTAGAGGACTCACAAAACCAACTAAAAGCCCCGGTTAAGCACAATATACAGGGTTGAACCACTTACTCTGCGGAAGAAAGAATGTAGGGGAACGGAAGGAACTCATTCCAAGCTATGTTTCTATTGGCGGCGTGGGTACTTCATTATTGTCTCTAAGATATACAAACATCACAATTATTACAATCGTATCTTTTCTCGATTTATGTTCATCGGGCACCGGTTAAGAATGGCTCAGTGATCAAACGGTCAGGTAAAATTCTTAACTAAATCGATTGAACGATATAATACGACATATTTACCTTCACTTTAATCAGCATTTTGATACCGTGAAGCTTCTAGACACTCTTTTATGAAGACTTTATGATTGTATGTGAACAGATCTCCGAAACTTCCGGTGTCTCAGGCAGTAGCGGAGCAAACACGTCCAACTGATGTCATTGGCTGAAAAGAGAAACACCGACAACCAGTTTCTCCAGCTCAGTGCGAAAACGCACTATTCATACTGACTTAAATTGTTTTTGTAAGCGTTTATGAAACATAATACATGCCGGATTAAGCAAATAATAAACGTTATTGTTGCTGTAAACGTTTATGCTTCAGATATAGGAGTGAATCCGGATAGACCAATTGTGAAAGGAACGGGGAAAGAAGATTTGAACATCAAGACGAATCCTTGTAAAAATGTTTAAAGCATATAATAAATATTACGATTAGTATTAAGCACTAGAATTTGTACTTTCCTAAAAATAGTGTAATCCCAAATGTGGCATATGTTACATATCAAACATTAATACTTTGATCTGATACTGCCTTCCATTTCGTTTCGTGCAGGGAATATGAAAATTGAACGGTAACGGCGAATCCTTTTCATATAGTGAACTGATACTGCTTTGCATCACATCTCGCGGTTGAAGAGTGTCCTGCTCACTCAGTCATTCATGGATAGACATGCTGACAATAAGGAGTGATGGTCTCTAACAGATATAAACATATAATGTGAGGAATGAAAATATTTACTTAAACGTATGAAGTATAAACGAATGTTTTACACTAGGCATTCATCACCGAGAAGTTACATTGAATAAGGAAGGTGTTAAAGGATTGTTGTGTGTGCCTGTGTGTGTAATGATAATTTGTGTGTGCGTGCGCGCGCGCGCGTGCATGCGTATGTATGTCACCCGTTTTGGGTCACTCGTTTGTTCTGGGAAGGTATAGGGGGTCATCAATTTTGTACATAAAATTAGTAAACAGTATGTCTATGAAATGGACATTAAGGGATCACCATCCCCTTCTATATAATCATAAACGGTTCATAAAATATATCAGAGCTATAAACGGTCCCTAAAACATTTTAAAGTTTCAGCTAAGTAACCCATCGCTTCGCTGTATTGTCAGGCAAAGAAAAGACCTCAGGTGTTCATCAACGACATCATCTTCCTTGAAACATCATGTTATCAACCTTTAATGTGTTAGTCTAGTAGTAGTGACTGTATTTATTATGTACGGCAAGGCATGCAGAGTAAGGTCCCTTGTCTTGTTTACGACAATCACCGGAAGAAGCTGTCCGTTTACGGCACAGGCTACACGTGCTCGAAAAGTGAGCTTGTTGCCTGAAAGCATGGGTCGCAAACGCAATCTTGAGAACCCTGTAAAGTCAGGACCTGGTCGAAAAGCTAGAAAACAAAAGGAACCAACATTTCCTGCTCTTATCTCAAAAGAGACGCCCAAAACGCTAAGCAGTCGACAAAAGAAGCGATTGAAAAAGAGAACTGAAAAACAACTAATAAAGTCAGCCGAAAAGAAGAAGCTGCTCGAAAGTAAGTCACTGAAGAAGCAGATTTCTACGAGTGAAAAGGGCGTAGGCGGTGGGAAATCACAAAAGAAATCACAGAAGCGAAAACTGTCGGACGACGAAGAGTCTGACGACTACAATTCTGACATAGAATGGAGCGACCTGGAAGACGAATACAGCTCTGAAGAAGGCGATGATGATGTTGATGATCAAGTGAGGGGTTACACAGATGACAACAAAGAGTGGCTAAAACCGAAAAGGAAGACAAAACAACAGGATTCAGATGATGAAGATGACAGTGGTGAAGAAATGTCTGATCAAGGCTCAGAGGAAGAGATTGAGGGCGGTGATGATGATGATGATGATGACGATGATGACGACAGTGATGCAACTGATGATGATGGTGATGATGACTTGTTGCCAATAGAAAAGGCATCAAAGAAACTGGAAAAGAAGCACAAAAGAGACATGAAGTTGGCTGAAAAAGAGCTGAAAACAAACATTGCTGAAAAGGAGACATATGTTCTGCCAAGTGGTCAGGAGGTTGAGAAAGAAGCAAGTCAGCCCCCAGACTTGGCAGTGATACAGCAAAGAGTGAAGGACATTCTACTTGTACTTAAAGAGTTTAATGAAAGGAGAGAAGAAGGCAAGAATCGTAATGACTATATCACACAGCTGAGAAAAGACCTGTGCTCATATTACAGTTACAATGACTTCCTTATGGAAAAGCTGATGGAGTTATTTCCTCTTGAAATTGTGGAATTTCTTGAAGCAAATGAAGTTCAGAGACCAGTAACAATAAGGACAAATACACTGAAGACACGTAGGAGAGATTTAGCCCAAGCTTTGATAAACAGAGGTGTGAATCTTGACCCTATCGGTAAATGGTCAAAAGTCGGACTGGTAGTGTATGACACACAGGTGCCCCTTGGAGCCACACCAGAATACCTGGCTGGGCACTATTTGCTTCAGGGGGGCTCCAGCTTCCTCCCTGTTATGGCCTTGGCTCCACAGGAAGGGGAGCGAGTTCTGGATATGGCTGCTGCCCCAGGGGGGAAAACTACCTACATCGCTGCCCTGATGAGGAATACAGGTGAAATATTTGCTAATGATGCCAACGTTGATCGTGCTAAGGCTATAGTAGGTAACTTGCATAGGATGGGTGTGATGAACACTGTCGTGTGCAACTATGATGGAAGAAAGGTGCCGAAGATTATTAAGGGTTTTGACCGTGTGTTGTTGGACGCTCCATGCAGTGGGACAGGTGTTATTGCTAAGGATCCAGAGGTGAAGATGAACAAGGACCAAAAAGATATTCTACGGTGCTCACATCTGCAGAAGGAACTCATTATCGCTGCTATTGATGCCATTGATGCTAAATCGAGCACTGGAGGCTATCTTGTATATTCAACCTGCTCCATTCTCGTGGAAGAAAATGAATGGGTGATTGACTATGCTTTGAAGAAACGGAATGTGAAGCTTGTCCCTACTGGGTTGGACTTCGGAAGAGAAGGATTTGCGAAGTTCCAGGATCACCGATTTCATCCTATGATGAAGCTCACACGTAGATTCTATCCTCACACACACAATCTGGACGGGTTTTTTGTGGCAAAACTGAAGAAATTTTCCAACGTCATTCCAACTGATGATAGCACACCAAAGAAAAAAAAGAAATCAAAGGTGGAGACAACTGAGACTGACGAGTCTGGAATCGGCAGTGATGATGTAGAAGAACCATCAGTGATCCCAAAGGAGACCGGAAACAAGACAGCAAAAGGAAAACAGAAGAAGGCGAAAGGAAAACAGAAGAAGAAACATAGTGGCGGAGATATAAATCATGAGAAGGGAATCCAGGTTCAGGCTACAGATGGAAAGAAGAATGACAAGCAAGAGAAAAACTTCAAACCAGGAAAGAATAAGAAATTCAAATTGAGCGACAGTGTAGATACTGAAAATAAAGGACAAAAGAATGTGATGAAAAAGCATGGTAAGAAGAAGTCAAAGAAGGGCAAGATTGCTTGATTACAGTTGGAAATATCTTGGACTTTGTATGGAATCTGACAAGCTTGTGTGGTATATTGATCAGACAAGTTTGTTGTCACTGTTGATTGTTAATGGAGAAAGTAATGTTTGTAATTGTACCTTGACCGTAAAGGAGAGCCTTGTATTGTATCTGAGTAATTAAAAGCGACAGCCACAAACTGTCCTGTTGATATGTTGGGTGAGGTGTGGTGCCACAGGAGATGGTGGCTGGAGCAGAGATCAGTCTAAATTTACCATTCCGGTACCAGCTACCTACACACGTGCCTCTTGCAGATCTTACAGAAATACCTAGTGACTGATTGGGAATTGTTTTTTATGACCCTGGCTAAACCTATTTTGATATACATCTGAAACTTCTGACCCAACTCTGAAGTTGACGAAAGGTTTTTAACGGAATGAATACACTGCTAGAACAAATTGCACACATTAACCATTTTCCACAAAATGCGGGCCATTATCAAGCCTGTTGTTAGGTGAGGTCATAAGTAGCTCAGCTGTTGAAGTTCAATCACCTACGGCTCATTTGAACTTGGGTTTATTATTAACCCTATATCTGACTCACATTTGTCACATGTGCCTGTGCCATTATACACTTTCCAGTCTGTGCCAACCATAACAATTGTACCATAAATGACAACATACAGCAATGAAAATGTCGACTTGAGGTCTAACGTTGTTGATTACTGAAAACAATGGCAGCAGGTAGTATAGGCAAAGGTTGAGGGTCATCACTTTCAGTAGTGACGTCATCTGTGACGTGTCTATTTGTAAAATGTGTGTTGGTGACCTCCGTCGTTTGTTGTTGGCAGTAAAAGCTTCTAAACTGTTGCCGCTGTTTTTGTTCTTATTTTATTAAAAGTTCTATTCATTTTAGCTGTAATGCCTCCTTCGTCGGGCAGGCTTCTGCAAATGATAATGCCCTAAAAAATAGTGTTACCCTTACAGAATTGAGGCAGTGGAATTTTGTTGTTCTTCTCTTCAAACAATGTAGTCATATAACTTTATACAGGTCAGGGTCTGTGATGTAGCCTAGTGGTTAAAGCATTAGCTTGTCACGCCTGGGTTCAAGTCCCCACATAGGTTTGATTGTGGAGCCCTTTTTTGGCTTTCATATGACTGGAATACTGCTAGAAGCATAAACTCAGCCTCTCGTCTGTTCAGTCCAGCACCAGTGAACATTCACAAAGACGTTTCCTACAACTAGTACAAGCAACCAACTCACTGTGTGAGTGCAACCCTCTGGTGCTTGCCATCGAGAGTGAAGGGACCCCAAATATTGTCCGAATATTACTGACTTGGTACACAAATCATGTTAGCAGCCCTTGAGCAAGGTGTGTGCAGCTGTGCACTGAATCAATTTCATCATAATGCACTGCACGTGCACTAGCTTCCATCTGCTCAACCTTTTTGACAAACCCTATGGGTTGGTCATTGCTTTTCTCCACCTCTTTCCCATCAACATGTTCTCTGTGCCAGTCCATTTCATCTTCGTTTTCCAGTAGTTTATTGCTTAAGCTGCTATAACTGACCAGTGACCAGTGGTCTTATCTTTGTAGCAGAAAAAATGGCAGGACAGCTTAGAGCTTGCTGCTGTCATGCATTTTGTGATGACCACGAACAACCACTTGTAAACAGTAAACATGAGCATAATTATTGGTGGCTTGGTACTCCCGGAGCGATGGGGTAGACTTGTGGGTGAAGCATTGGCTTGTCATGCTGAAGATCCATGTTCGATGACTGGGGACATTTTATGGAGCCCATTTCTGGTGTCCACGTTCCATAATTTCTCTGGAATATTGCTGAAAGCAGAATGAAACTCTACTCGCTCACTCATTGAAACTTGCTATACAAATCAGAAATTACTTATTTGCCAATAATTTTCACGTTACAGCACAAGACTTCATCTAGGATTTTAATTCTGCCATTGCCACCAGTGGGTAAATTGGCCCAAATCACTGTTTTGTCTGAAGTTACTATTTTTCTAAATCTAGAGACGTGGTATGGTAGCCTAGTGGTTTAGGTATTCACTCATGCCGAAGACCTGAGTCCGATTCTGCACATGGGCACAGTGTGTGAAGCCCTGTGTCCCCTGGTATGATGGTGTTCACTCACTCTAAATCTGGAGGTATTTTAACATTGTGCACAATGTACTAATGTAAAAGTAAGCATCCTCATCAGTTTGGGCCCAAAACTGATCAAAACTCTGTTAATCCTCTCGTAAGGTCGAGGCAGTAGACACGTGGAACTCAAGTCTAGACCCAGGGTACCCCACTGATATGGTGTACTGGTTTTATGTGACATTACTTCTGTTGAAATGAGGAGATTCTACATAAGTGTGAGATTGTTAATATTGCAAACAATCTGAACAAATAATTCACTTTGTTTCATGTCACAAAACACTGACATGATGTGCTGTATTTGGAATACAGTGAATAGTGGACTTTAAACCTACCTTACACGTGGACTCGAGGCCTTCAGTGGACCTGTCCTTTGCATGGAGTTGCACAAAAGCCAGTGGGTTGCCATGTGGGTTTATTGGATGCAGAACCAGCATATCCTGTTTGATATGAGATGTGAAGTATTTTAATCTCTGATGATTTCAACCACACTCATAGGACTCCATGCTACTCTGGAATACATCTGTAATAGGTGGGTGGGAGCTGGTTGTGATTTACTGGATGGGGTGGTGGATTGTTGTTGCTAAATAGGTGAGATGGTAGATGGTTGTGACATGCTGGTAGGGATGTTAGATTGTGACTTCCTTGATTGGATGGTGGATGGTTGTGACTCACTGGATGGGATGGTAGATTGTTGTGATTTACTGGGTGGGATGATAGATGGTTGTGATGTACTTGATGGGATGGTAGATGGTTGTGATTTACTGGATAGGATGGTAGATGGTTGTGATTTACTTGATGGGATGGTAGATGGTTGTGACTTACTGGATGTGATGGTAGATGGTTGTGACTTACTGTATGTGATGGTAGATGGTTGTGAAGTACCTGATGGGATTGTAGATGGTTGTGACTTACTGGATGAAATGGTAGATGGTTGTGACTTACTGGATGGGATGGTAGATGGTTGTGATCTACTTGATGGGATGGTAGATGTTGTGATTTACTGGATGGGATGGTAGATGGTTGTAATTTACTGGATGAGATAGTAGAATGGTTGTGATTTACTGGATGGGATGGTAGATGGTTGTTACTCCCTGGATGGGATGGTAGATGGTTGTGACCTGCTGGTAGGGATGGTAGATGGTTTTGACTTTTAGGTTTAGTGACTGTGTTCTGGTCCAATTGGTATAATACCAAATGTTGTGTTATAGTTGAGTTGGTACAAGCGAAAGAATAAATCACTATCCAGGAAACCGCCTTGAACTTTAGGACTTAAGTGCTCCGGGTATGACGCGACCGGGAATCGAACCACAGACTTCTCAGGCGGACACTGTCCACTGTCCAGCGGAGGTTGTCAGCTGGTGAGTCCTAGCACAACATGTTGATATGATATTATTGAATGTTTTGAGAGTTTTGCACTTCATTACAACCATAGTTATTTGGAAAGTAGTCGCCTGTGAAAGATGCTTGGTGTATGGCATGTAATTGGAATGTATATGATTTTCATTTAAAACAAACGACTACAAACAAACACTAACAAATGTGTGATGCAGGATGAGTATCAAAATTAATATTTTAAGTGATTTTTCGACCTTGATAAAACATCAAAATCAAGAATTGGGCCCCATGCACATGCATATCATATAATATCAGATAATTCACAGTCACAAAAAGGAAATGAGGGGAGACAATTTCTAAAATCTCGTTCATGAATCGGAATTAGACATTTCTGTTAATGTATCTGTAGTGCATAAAGATCATCAGAATGTCTGGAGCTATAATTCGAGTGAGTGAGTGAGTGAGTTAATATTTATCGTCACATCGCCAGTGTTGCAGCCATATCGTGACGAGAACAATTAAGAATTACATTGCATATCAAGAAAATCAGAAATTAAAACCCTGTCAACAAAGAACAGTAAAACCGCTAGCATATCACAGGTATCCATTTAAGACAAGTAATAAAATCTGAAAGAGTTGGACTATAGAGGACAATACAATATAAAATGTGCTACACATTGTCAACAACAGAAGGTAGATCACCATGACAAGGACCATGGGGACTTACAGTACATTTGCTTCTTGCATGGGTCCTAGCTGGGTTTACACCATCCCTTCAGCCGTTAGCAATTTAGACACATCTAGCCATACATCAAAAAGGTGGGAAGTCTAAATGTACACGGAAATGTTTTTGCGACTTCCGTAGGAGGACGAAACTTTTGCAATACTTTACCTCACACCCTCCACCACCTCGAGGATGCAGCCACTAACAATCTAAGCTACTAATTCAAACTTCCAGTCATAAAATATTTATCTATTTACAATTCATCTAACAAATTTAATTCTTTCAAAAATGCAATAATTAAATGACAACCGTTATCGTTGAAAAGAATAGTACAGAATAGTTATCCCTTATGATAGAATACTCAACACAGTCAAGCAAGACATGCTTGACCGTGATTCTTGCATCACAAGGGATACAAAACGGAGGATCCTCACCTTTCAATAGGTATTCATGAGTAAATCTCGTATGGCCAATACGACATCGCCGCATGATGACCTCCTCAAATCTGGACTGACAACCCAAGTATGTGCGACCAATATAGGACTTTTTGCATGTGATCTATTGATACCTACTTCGGTGTCCCACTTCTCTTGCATCAGAACTCGGATATAATATCTAATGGAAGCTCTAAAATCAGTCTATGGAATAAGAAGTGGTGTCACAGATGTTTTGAGTAGTGCCTCGGCAGCAAGATCGGCCACTGTATTCCCAGAAATGCCAACGTGGCTGGGTAACCAACGAAAGACGATGTCGTATTGGCCAGTAGCAAGATCATTATACAATTCAATAAGTTCTATTAAAAGTTGATGTTTACATGATATGTTTTTTTGCGCAGCAGCACAGAGTTGAAGCACACGACTTGGCGTGACCAGTCGGTTGATAGAATTCCAATTCTACCACCCGACTAGGTGAAGTAAGGGCCTCAGTGGGGTGTTGGGCAAAAGGAACACAGTTCCAAGCCCTAATCGCCCTCTACCACCAGGTTCCTATCCTTCACCGACACAGGGCCGCACTCCGGCACGGCAAACGGGTTGGTGGACCAAATATGCCCCCGGAGGCTGGCGAGCTCCCTAGCGTTACCCAGTACTCATAACGTTAATACGGAAACTGTTAAAGATGTAGTTATAATTATACACATACGGGCTGCATCGTTTGCTTTAATTAGATGTGTTGACTCGCCAAACAAGCGTTTAGACGCTTCTCTCAGGTCTGTGAGAGCTACTATGCTGGTAGCACTTAACTCCGTGTACAAGAGTTGTGTGTGACAATCGTATATATTCAAGAACCAGTTCTAGTTCAAAATTGCACGACCGCATGATGATTTTATAAGATTTGGCCAAGATTACAACACCGATTGACTGTCACAGCTGTTGACACTCTAACAGTTGGCTAATTTCTGAATGGTTAGATCGGAAATGTGTTATTCCTGCAAGGGTTAGCGGTTCCTTACTGTCTACTGACAACCATTTGTTTGTTTGTCGCAGGAAGTATTAAGGTCTCGCGAAGTGCCGTGACCTACTTGCCGGCCTGTTCGGCCAGTTAAATTGCGTTTTGATGTCACGTGGTTAATGTTTATGTACAAGCGCGAAAATGACTTTGCCTGCTACGATGAAACCACGCCCCTATTTTCCACTTGAGAAAACGGAGCGTTTCATGGGTCATTGTCATTAATCATTCTTAATTTCATCTTGAGTTGGCTTGATAAATGAAAACCGCAAATTTTTAATTACGTTTTCCATTTGAAAAACTCAAAAGAGACGAAAATTGATGGATGGACAAAATGGTGTCTTTAATACATTATTTGCGCATAGTATTATATGCTGGACATAGTAGAAGAAAACAATCTTCGTCTTCTATAACATTATTATTATTATTCATAACTTGCCACTTTCAATTTATGATACATGAGATGAAAAACGGAGGCGAGCCAAAGCTATTCTATGTTTCTTCACATTAACACATTATAAATAGCATTCTGTATGAATGTGTGTTTTAAAGATTGAATAATAATTACATTCTGTAGCTACTAACATTGCTTCCACCATTTCTGTTGGTAAATATCGTTTAATCTTTGCGTTAATGTATTTAGACACAATGACAAACATTCAACGTTTTGTTCATAAATGATTAAATCCAGTTGAAAATAGTAGACGTTTAGCAATTTTATTACCCAATTCTTCTTACCTTCATTGTTATATAGTTACATCATATTTTTGGACATCGTTTATTAAATGGTATTTTTTATACTTACCTGGTTGAAAGCCAACAATATTGCCCTAGCGCTCTCCGATGCGCTCAATCTCTCTACTTATACTACTGAGAAGAGAGACGACCCTGTACGCAGCTTTGTCGCGACCCCTACGGTTACGTGACCCCTTGACACGTCATTTCCTGGCGGTGACAGAGGCCACCCCTTCACCCGTCTCAGGGTGCAGGTGGGGTCCATGTATATCCGCAGCGCCCTGCAAGCACTCTAACCTTATTGGGGTCCACCAAGGGAGTCAAAGAAGGAATGTGGAAAGTGCGGCCGAGTTCGTCCGCCGCTTGATTTTTAAACATGAAAGTGGGGTCGAGCCCTAGAATAGCCCATGCACAATCTGCCAGCTCGAACCTCAAGAGGTCTTGCATGAAGTACGTGGATGTCACTGATCCTAGCGGCTGAAGCCACAGCTACCAGAAAAGGCCGTCTTGACCGTCAGCCTGAGGATGGGGGCTTCCTCTAAGGGCTCATAAAAGTCCGACTTAAGGTGGTTCAGGACTATGCTCAGGTCCCACTCGGGGCCCTGGGTTTGCGCCTGCCATCTGCCTGCCTGAAGCTCTTAATGAGCTCCTTGTGTACCGACACATCCAACCCTGGGGACCGTTTCCTGATGACGGATTTGATGCCCACCATGTTGGTGTTGATGGAAGAGGCCTTGACCAGATGGTCCGCTATCTGGGGAAGGGAAGCAGTGTCAGCACAAAACCCCTGACCCTCGCAAAAGTAAACAAACGCTTCCCACTGGAAATCATACAGTTTCCTAGTTGTCACGATCTGCGAGCCCACTATGGCAGAGGCGACCCGGTTGGAGTACCCACTCCTCCTCAGACTCCATTGTATACTAGCCAAGCATGCAGATTGAGTACCTGAGGGTTCCCATGTATCTGTCCACTTGGCTGACTTAGGAGAAGATCCCTCCGGAGAGGTATCTGTACGGGCTCCTGACTGCAAAGTCATACCAAGTCCGAACCGGCCACTTGGGGGCTACTAGCAGAAGTTTGAGATTCTGCATCTCTTGTAGTTTGGTTATTGCCCGTTGTAGTATCGCTGGGGGAGGGAAAGCGTAAGCGTTCATCCCTTCCCAGTCTAAGGACAGAGTGTGTAAGGCTCGGGCCTCTGGGTCTTGTATAGGGGACATGTACGTGGGCAGTTGGTGGTTGAGTTTGGTGGCAAACAGGTACACAACTGGCCTGCCAAACTGAAGACACAGCATTTGGAAGGTCCGAGGGTGCAGTTGCCACTCCGTGGACGGAGGACTGTCCGGACAAGAGAGGGCGTCCGTCAAGATGTTCTTGGCCCCTGGGATGTGCACCCAGAATGGTCAACAGCAAGAATTACAAAGTCCCATTGTGCTTCCAGAACGGCCGGTGAATGGTCGTGATTGAATCCATCGTCCAGATACATCACGAACGGGACCCTGTGTCCGTGAAGGAAGTAGACAATGGGTTGAGTTACTCGCATGAACAGCCATGGGGTGGAGGAAATCCCAAACAGAAGGACCTTCCACTGAAAGTGGCGACCTCCCAGGATGAAACGGAGGTACCTGCGAATGGGTGTTTGATCGGGATGTGCAGGTACGCATCCTGGACTTCGAGGGATATGATGTAGTCCGAGGGCAACCAGTGACCGCATGACTGATCCAAGCGTCACGAGTCGAGAATATAGTGGCAGTATGAGGAAGGAGGAGTTGAGCCCCTTCAAATAGTGAATCAGCCGCCATTTTCCCGAGTTCTTTTTGGGCCTGAGAAATACCAGAGAGTAATAGCCGGGAGCCAGATTCTCGGGATGGAGTTCCTCCACTGCCTCCTTGGCAATGAGAGTTTCCACCTGTTCCAATATCAACTCGAACCTGTTCTGATCACTGATCACCGCCGGGAGATTCGTTCTTCCCAAGAACCCCTCACGTAGGAGATTAGTGATGCCTGCCGAAATACATCCGGCAGACAGGCTGATTTGGGCTATGCCTCCGTCAACGGATCCGAATGCACAGTATAGAAGCTCTGCACCGTCTTCCATGGCTGCTTCCCTGGCAAAAGTTGGCATGGCCTGACAGACGTGGACAAGGTAATTGGCAGAACCTAAGAGAGACCGATGTTCCTTCTCAAGGTGTGACAAGTGTACACCTTATGAGGTGTTGATGCCCTGGTCCAACGTGGGGGGTCTACTGAGATTGGGGAGTTAGCCAAGGGAATGTTGTTACGTTGTCTGTCCGTAAGGACTAACGGAGGAAGGAGACAACCTGGTCCTGCTGCAGCCACCTCCGATTGAAAATCACTTCCCGCCTCCTGAAGGAGACGATGGGGTGGGAGGGCCTTCCGAGGGGAACGGAGGGAATCCTTGCCACAACCGCCAGGTGAGCTACGGGATCTGCCATAGGTGGAGAGGTAGCGTCTTCAGCCTCCAGAAGGATGCGAATGAGGGGTTATATATATCCACCTCATCCGGAGGGTTAGGCTGTTTGATGGGGGAAGCCAACTGTACCAATAGGAAAATTGCCGTATGGAGAGAGGGACTTGGGCGGACCAGGGACCAGGGACCAGCCGCTGGTCTAGAAGGCTCGAGACGAATGTCTTCACTGAGTCGAGCACCCTAGCAATCAGAGAAGCTTCGTCCGACCTACTCTTTTTGGATCTCTTTTTCCTCCTCCTTCTGTCCGCAGAAAATGAAGGGGAGATACTGGGGGTCCGTAAGCGCTTCCTGCTCACTTTCAAGGTCGACTCCTTCGACTGCTCCCAAATAACGATCTCGTCCCCACCTGCTGAGGTCAGAGGGGAAAGGGGAGTGTAAAGAGATGGAAAGTGAGAAACCCTCGAGGAGGTGGAGGAAGCTGGGGAGGTAGACGTAGCCGAGGGCTTTTTCCTCCGAGATTCCTGTTCGGATCTCTGGATGGCAGCCAAGTAGACTTGAATTCCGGGTCAGATAGATCCTTACATTCCAAACAACGGAAATCAGCTGTACACGTTGGTTTGCACTCCCTGCAGACCGCATGAGTGTCTTTCTGACTCTTACGAGTCCCGCATCTCCCACAGTAGGGTGGTTAGACCCGATCCATAATAGGTTGAGTTGCAGACATCTGTGGTGCAACTACCCCTACGAGTACGGACCCTTAATACCCCGAAGGATTCGTCCACACACCAGGAAGGGTGAAATAAATCCGGAGGGTTTGGTACCCGAAAATACGGTACACGGAGGGTTCGGTACACGGAGGGTTCGGTACCGAGGGTTCGGAGTGTGTCATGAACCCGACGTATCCATAAAGTCGGAAGCTCCGGGACCGGAGGGTCCGTCCGTGCGTGAGGACCGCTCATTCCAGCCTGTGCGCGGAACGCACGTGCAATCCTGGACGGTAGCTACCTGTCGAACAGGTGAATAAGTGGGTCACAGCTACCTGAGACTAATGAAGGGTTAATTAGTCAATAATTCAAAGTTGTAACACCAATCCTGGTAAACCTACCCAAAGCAGGGGGTAACAGCCACGTGCTGGAACCCCAAAAGAGCGCAAAACCCATAGTAATACGCAGGTAGTGAGCGAATTTTAGAGACTGAGACAAAATGGCCTGTCGTCGCCAACCTCTAAGAAAGGAATGACGTGTCAAGGGGTCACGCGACCTGTGGGTGTCGCGACCCAGCTACATACAGGGTCGTCTCTCTTCTCTGTGGTTTAAGTAGAGAGATTGAACGCATTGGAGAGCGCTGGGGCAATTGTTGGCTTTCACCTATGATAAGTATGTAAAAAATAACATTTTTTGTAAACATTAGGATGGCATATGTAATAACCTTAATCAATATTTGATGCCCATGATTTGTGAAAATATGATGGGCGGATATTTTCCACATTCCCCAAATACCGTAACATTTGATATGCCGTAACATTACCCAGAGAAATTGCAGGCAAATAAATATACATTTTCCATGAAATCAAAGCATTTAAACACCCCTATTTCAGCACCATACGGAAGAATCGGTTTGATTTTAACCCAAAAAAATATTCTAAAGAAGGATATTCATTTATGAAGGAGGGGAAGGAAAGTGGACTGAGTACTCAACCATGACTTAGTCCAGTAAGTACATCAAGTGCTTCAGAGGGTGTAGATATTACTAAACAGGCTGAGTCCATTTGTGTTCCACAGTCCCCATAGCTTATGTCTTTGCACAGAATCAAATGCTTTTGACAATATCAACAAACAGTGCTTATGAACCGCCACATTATCTGTCACAAAACACTGAGACCGACACTAATATCAGCAGATACCAGTGTGAGAGGTTGCAAATCGTTCAGTCGGTATTGGTTAACACCGCCGGATATGTTGCACAATGCATTGACGTGTCCTAGGGGTTCGAACCCCCTGAACCCTCGCCAACAAAATTCATGGATCAGCCCATGCAATGAATGGAAACCAACATGTCTTGGGGATAATGCACTTTACCGGGAGAAAATAATTGAACCAGATCTCATTTCTCACATTGATCAAACCCAAAATTCAAAACCCTAAGCCCGAACCCCAAGGATCGTACGCTGGCATTGAAGAGAACCAGAGCTATTACCGCGATATAGCGAGACAGTGCTACAGCGCAGTAGCGTTATATGGCGCGATAATTTCTCCGCGACTAGCAGTTCTCGCTGGCTGGTGCCGTGCCCGGCAAACTACGTTCTTGCTTGTACCTTTGGTTCGAAGTGTAGATCTGTTTATGTACATTTCTTGAAGGACCTTTAGACTAATACTTTGTCACGGCTGTACAGTTACCCTCTACACCTTGAGTGACGTGAGATGATGGACAGAGAGGTAAGTCCGAAAACACACGAACACTGCTGTTGGTCATCTGATGTCTCAAGTATTCAGTATATTTATAACTGTATACATCTTGCCCAAGGATACAACACACACCTGTTTGTTGTATTCATTCAGATCTTGATGAGTAAACGATAACTTTATGATAATTAGGTGTAGCTTTTGTCAACAATGATAATTATGAGTAGTATTTGTCAACAATAATTAGGTGTAGTTTTGGTCAATAATGGTAATTAAGATGTAGATTTTGTCAACAATGATAATTAAGTGTAGTGTGTGTCAGTAATGATAATTAGGTGTAGTTTTTGTCAGCAGTGATAATTAGGTGTAGTTTATGCCAACGAATGAGTTAGTGAGTTGGGTTTACGCCGCTTTTAGCAATATTCCAGCAAAATCACAGCGGGTGGACATCAGAAATCTATGTATGTCAATGATGATAATTAGATGTGGGTTTTGTCAGCCATTATAATTAGGTGTAGTGTAAACCAAACATGATAAACAGGTGTAGTTTATGTCAGCAGTGTGTGTATAATAGTCTCAGGTCGTGGTCTCGCCACTCCTGAGTGTGTTACCGGCGTCTTACATACAGTGCACATGTAGATTGTGGACACAACAAGGAAGGCCATGTTTCTGTGTTGCATGCCGGCTGATAGTCGGATAATATCAGCATCCATGTTTTCTTGTGGGTAGGTAGGGTCAAGTATATCCACCACTTTCTCATTCTGCCTACACATCTGTGACCGACAGACCATGACTTCTGTTGTTTTTAGCTGTAGGCAGGATGAGGTGAAAGCGGAATTACATGAAGCAGTGATGCTCTACATAGGCTCCCTGGATGCAGGCAGAGTGAGCGGACACCAAACAGCACTGGGCCAATGCGGGTCAATATAACCTAGCTAACAACGTAACGAAACTCCACAATTCAGAGAGTGTAGTGCAGGAAAACAAAATCACGTCAGTTCAAGGAAAATGTATGTTTTCCAAACTACGCCTACGGAATGAACATTTTATACCTTTTCAGCACCCAGTGAACAGTTTTAAACACAATAGTTTGAAATAAAGTAAGTTACGGTAAATTGGTAACTTGTATGAAAATGAAGTCTTTTGTTTTTGTTTTGATTTAAACTTCGAATAAGAAAACAATTAGTTCATCTAAAAACAAAGCAAATGTGTACTCAGTAAAACGTATTTCACACTGCTGACGTCACATAATACCCATCTTCACACTGCTGACGCCACATAATACCCATATACACACTGCTGACGTCACACAATACCCATTTACACACTGCTGACGTCGCATAATACCCATCTTCACACTGCTGACGCCACACAATACCCATCTTCTCACTGTTGACGCCACATAATACCCATTTACACACTGCGGACGCCACACAATACCCATTTACACACTGCTGACGTCACACAATACCCATTTACACACTGCTGACGTCGCATAATACCCATTTACACACTGCTGACGTCGCATAATACCCATTTACACACTGCTGACGCCACATAATACCCATCTTCTCACTGTTGACGCCACATAATACCCATTTACACACTGCTGACGCCACATAATACCCATTTACACACTGCTGACGTCGCATAATACCCATTTACACACTGCTGACGCCACATAATACCCATCTTCACACTGCTGACGCCACATAATACCCATTTACACACTGCTGACGTCACATAATACCCATTTACACACTGCTGACGTCGCATAATACCCATTTACCCACTGCTGACGTCACATAATACCCATTTACACACTGCTGACGTCACACAATACCCATTTACACACTGCTGACGTCGCATAATACCCATTTTCACACTGCTGACGCCACACAATACCCATCTTCTCACTGTTGACGCCACATAATACCCATTTACACACTGCGGACGCCACACAATACCCATTTACACACTGCTGACGTCACACAATACCCATTTACACACTGCTGACGTCGCATAATACCCATTTACACACTGCTGACGTCGCATAATACCCATTTTCACACTGCTGACGCCACACAATACCCATCTTCTCACTGTTGACGCCACATAATACCCATTTACACACTGCTGACGCCACATAATACCCATCTTCACACTGCTGACGCCACATAATACCCATTTACACACTGCTGACGTCACACAATACCCATTTACACACTGCTGACGTCGCAAAATACCCATTTACACACTGCTGACGTCACACAATACCCATTTACACACTGCTGATGTCGCATAATACCCATTTACACACTGCTGACGCCACATAATACCCATCTTCTCACTGTTGACGCCACATAATACCCATTTACACACTGCAGACGCCACATAATACCCATTTACACACTGCGGACGCCACATAATACCCATCTTCTCACTGTTGACGCCACATAATACCCATTTACACACTGCGGACGCCACATAATGCCCATCTTCTCACTGCTGACGTCGCATAATACCCATTTACACACTGCTGACGTCACACAATACCCATTTACACACTGCTGACGTCGCATAATACCCATTTTCACACTGCTGACGCCACATAATACCCATCTTCTCACTGTTGACGCCACATAATACCCATTTACACACTGCAGACGCCACATAATACCCATTTACACACTGCGGACGCCACATAATACCCATCTTCACACTGCTGACGCCACATAATACCCATTTACACACTGCTGACGCCACATAATGCCCATCTTCTCACTGCTGACGTCGCATAATACCCATTTACACACTGCTGACGCCACATAATACCCATTTACACACTGATGACGTCGCATAATACCCATTTTCACACTGCTGACGCCACACAATACCCATCTTCTCACTGCTGACGCCACATAATACCCATTTACACACTGCGGACGCCACACAATACCCATTTACACACTGCTGACGCCACACAATACCCATCTTCTCACTGTTGACGCCACATAATACCCATCTTCTCACTGTTGACGCCACGTAATACGCATTTACACACTGCAGACGCCACATAATACCCATTTACCCACTGCTGACGCCACATAATACCCATCTTCTCACTGTTGACGCCACATAATACCCATTTACCCACTGCTGACGCCACATAATACCCATCTTCTCACTGTTGACGCCACATAATACCCATTTACACACTGCTGACGCCACACAATACCCATTTACACACTGCTGACGCCACACAATACCCATCTTCTCACTGTTGACGCCACATAATACCCATCTTCTCACTGTTGACGCCACATAGTACCCATTTACACACTGCAGACGCCACATAATACCCATTTACACACTGCGGACGCCACATAATACCCATCTTCTCACTGTTGACGCCACATAATACCCATTTACCCACTGCTGACGCCACATAATACCCATCTTCTCACTGTTGACGCCACATAATACCCATTTACACACTGCGGACGCCACATAATACCCATTTACACACTGCTGACGTCACATAATACCCATTTACACACTGCGGACGCCACATAATACCCATCTTCTCACTGTTGACGCCACATAATACCCATTTACACACTGCTGACGTCGCATAATACCCATTTACACACTGCTGACGCCACATAATACCCATCTTCACACTGCTGACGCCACACAATACCCATTTACACACTGCTGACGCCACACAATACCCATTTACACACTGCTGACGTCGCATAATACCCATTTACACACTGCTGACGCCACATAATACCCATCTTCTCACTGTTGACGCCACATAATACCAATTTACACACTGCTGACGCCACATAATACCCATCTACACACTGCTAACGCCACATAATACCAATTTACACACTGCTGACGCCACATAATACCCATCTACACACTGCTAACGCCACATAATACCCATTTAAAATTCATAATTGACGGAACCACGCATCCCACATTTGCGTTGTGTCAAAGATTAAAATCAGAAACTTGAAAACAAAACGTCCCCTTTCACGAAAACGCCATAGAATCACACAGAATGAGAACGAACATATGTTGGCTTTAACCTTTTACCATCTTACAGTTCTAAATAAGTTGTAGCTTATGATAATGTTAGCTCCCTTGACTGGATTTGGATTCAGACAGAAGGCATAAAAAACCTTCGAACCAGATATGTATTGAGAAGAGAACTGACAGTTATTCTGGAAACATAGCCTAGACAGTCGTGCAACACTGAGATATCTACAAACAACCATGACATAATGATACCATGGTATAAACGATTTGTTTACTTTTGGATTCATACTAATTAAGAGTACGTTAAAGAACAATCTGTATAGTTGACAAAACGTACACTTCAGATTCATCTACATATTTAATCATATTCGTGTGAAATTTACGTAACACTTTTAGTAATTTTCGTTAGGCTGAAAAAGTGGCATGATCTGTCAATGGAATCCATCACGAGATTTTTTGTGTCTTTTGGGTTTCCTAACCTCATGGAACTGTCACTTTAACGTCAAATACAAAACGTAGATTACATTTTCTTTATCTGACACTCATCCGGATTCTACAGTTCTGTTTCTGCGTTGATGCTGTATTAAACTATAGAACGAAATGTTTCAAAGTAACCAAAGGTCCTATAACATTTTGCAACAACGTTACGATATCATCACCGTGTTATAAATATCGATCTTTTGAAACGAACATTTTTGGTCTGTGTTCAACTAGCGTGTAACTTTCGTCGACATAACATGCCTGCTATCTACACTACAGATAAGATAAAATTAAAGATAAAATAACATAAAATAACTGTTATCTTGAAGGAGATTCTTTTGTATCAAAAACGGCCTCAAAATGAATATATACTCTATTCACAAGACATACACAATAATTACATGCACAAAATGATTGCTGATGATTTCATACAATTAACCACATAGGTAAAGATACTGAGTTTTCGCACTCCACTTACACTTCAGGAGAATCATAATCATCATTTCTGACCACTACACACGGGACATTTTGAAATATATAATTCGACCAACTGTAAGAGTGTAGCCTTTTGTACCAATTTTCAGAATTTGTACCAATTTGTTGCCAGTTGTAACGGACACTCCACCACGCTTTGGGTTCGCAGTCCGTGTTCCTATTACTGGGGCAAACAGTTTCCATCAGCGATCTTACCGCAGCGACGATCATAACAACCTTGCTTCAGTATAGACGTAAGGTGGTCGTAGACCTAACATGGCCTCGATCATGTGCATACAATAACCTTGACTGATTCGAAATCGAAATTCCACAGAACCAAATATGGTTACACAAACCACAGACACCACAGCAAGCGTTATATATACCATAAACTTAAACTGCATACTTTACTATCAGACCAATCAAGAAAACGTGATATGTGAGATATTAGCATCACCTGAGGTACACTGAGACTGATGTGTCTGTACACTTTTTTTAGTGAATTAAACTTTTCAGTCACATGTCTGCACAGAGAATCAGGACATACAACCTTCTAAATCACGTAAGTTTGACTGTGTTTGATGGATGTCAAGAATGTAGACATTATTTTCAGACTGCAACCTCCAAGAAGCTGACGGAACATTTTTTGTCCTGTACAATATGTACAGAGGTTTTTGACAAGCCCTGTACACTTGTGTGTAATCACACCTTCTGTCGGAAATGTGTCGTCAACTACACCAAAACCAGACCAGAAGCCATCAGTGCCAAGTCCCTCCTCTGTCCATTCTGCAGCAAGATGACGAAAGTGTCCAACCCTGACAGACCCGTGGAGGAGTGGGCGGATGACATCAAACCTATCTTTGTCATCCAGGGACTCTTGGACTCGTTTGGTCCAGGATCCAAAGGTAGACATAACGAAATACCCAGTGTCTATTTTTTTTTATTTCCGTTCAGTAACGGGTGGATATCACATATCACCATGCCTCTCCATCAGTGTGTACGCCACCTGTCCGCTGTTGAAATCTACTACACATATCAGTTTTGTGGTGGAGAGGTTCCTTTAATGACTGGGATGGGTTGTTGGACTTTTCAAATTGCACTTCCAGCCAGTGAAATTTAGTCTCTGTATTTTAGCAATATTTATCTTTTTGAGATCGATTTTTTCATAAATCTGTAATTCAAACATAATGAGTGGATTTAATCATCAAATAGACCCATACGCGTTAAATTCGTTTTACTCTTAATAGAGCACACATATACCAGTTCAGTGCATAATGTCGATTTGCAAATTCGGAAAACCCATTCCTGTTTTGTAGCACCCTTAAGATTTTCCTGGAATTTAGCGTTGGGTCGACTGTTAGGAGTACGGTATTTACAGTGCGAATGCCGATTTCTGATAGAATCAAGTCATTGACAGAGGGAGGAATGGCCATCGGGACCCTCTTGTAATCAACTTAACCCCCAAACTATGATAATCTCACATCCTTAACACTAAATCTCTTAATTGATGGTGCCCCGAACTTTGTCACTTTAAAGGCTTTTCCTTATTTTGCATGCTTCCATGTCAACAACTTGGGCGTCACTGAAATTGAGAGCAGTAAGTATTTCTGGTCCAAAACATTTACAAGTATGAATATTTCAAGATGAAACTTGAACCACAGATCAGTCAGGCGTTAATGCGTTGACTTGTGATTAATACAGATAAACTGTACAGGGACATTTTGGTTACTGGATGTTTCGCATTTACTAATCTGAAATTGGACCCAAGAAGCCAAATATCATTTTCCAATCCCACAAGTCCGATCGGGTATTTATCACCTGTCCCACCCACCCCAACACTTATCTCACCTGTCTTACCTACCCCTATTCACCTGCTTTTCCTTTTCCTCTGATTTTAAGTTGGCGAGACATTAATTTGCAGATGTGGTGTGTTTACAGATTCCGCTAAGTGTGCCTACTGCCAAGGGCGCGGGGACACATCTCTAGCTGTTGCTTGGTGCTCCGTCTGTGATGATGCACTCTGTGAGAAATGTTATGGAGTTCACAACTGCAGCCCGTCAGGTCGTGACGTTACTGACGTGTCTCGAGAGGTCAAGGTGAACCGGAAGACCAAGTGCAAGGAGCACAAACAGGAGTCGCTACAACTTCTCTGTAAGGACTGCAAGACGGCCATGTGTCAGAAATGTTGCCTACTTTACCACGGGAAATGCATTGCCGTTGGCACGATCTCTTCACAGATGGAGACAATGAAAACAGAGCTAAAAGAAGTGAAGAAGTCATTATCAAAGAAGGAAAAAGAACTGAAACATCGCGTGAAGGAACAAAAGTTGCAAGAGCAGAGAGAGAGAGATCGTTATTCAATGATGAATTCACATATTCAGTCCGCTTGCCAGAAAGTGATAGATCGGGTCAAGGGAAAGGAAAGGAAGCTGCTTGATTGGATGGAAAATATTTCACATAAACACATTGGACAACTGAAAAAAGACATAATGTCAGGTGAGATGTCACTACAGGTGTATCAACAACAGACGGAGTTGATAGACCAGGCTCTGCAATCTGAGTGTGACATGGATGTGTATGAGATATATCAGGGATGTGAGGCCGGTGATGTGGAGGCTGTCGGAGACGTTGACCTGAAGGAGAGAGGAAGAATAGCCAAGGTCGCATTCAAACAGGACATATACAAACTGAGTAACGCACTGGACGATCTACAGCTGGGTGAGATAGAGGTCCTGTATGAGAGTGTGCCGGACCTCAAGGTTGCCGATGTCTTACAATACACCACTGACATCACAGTAGCAGGCGACTACAGTAAACCAAACCCCATTGACGTGACAGTGATGGTGGTGAATGACATAGACACCGTTGTAGTCACAGATTACAGCAACGGCAGTGTCAAGTCCTTTTACACCAAGAATAACCAGACACAGCACAGTAAAGTCAGTCTGAATGGTGACCCATGGAGTCTAACCAAGCTGACACACAACCGGGTGGCTGTCACTGTCCCTTACAGTGATCAGATTATAACAGTTAAAGTTAAGCCAGACCTAGAGTTACTGACAAGCATGAGAACCAGGAAACAATATCGGGGTATAACGTCCCTGACTCCATCAACACTAGCTGCTGGTTCCCACTCTCCTCCCTGTGTTGATATCCTGGATATGACAGGAAGGGTGCTGAGGTCTATCAGTCCACTCCACAAAGGTAACACTATCTTACAGTTTCCCAACTTCCTCAGTACCACATGGACAGGTAACATCCTGGTGTCTGACTGGGGAACCAACTGTGTCACGTGTCTGACCCCCGAGGGAGATGTGGTGTTCATCTACAGACCTACAGGGGACACAGCACTGAGGTGTCCTCAGGGTATTACAACTACCGGCACAGGCGACATCCTGGTTACAGACTACAGTCTGCACCGAGTCATCCAGCTGACTGAGTCAGGGCAGTTAGTCCGAAACATACTCACAAAAGAGAGTGGTATTAACTGTCCAGCGGGCATCTGTGTAGACCCATATGGTTACGTGTGCGTTTGTTTCAGTAGTCAAGGAGTTATTAAAGTGTTCACGTGTAACGACAGACAGTTTTTAAGTGTCTGACGTGGCACACGTGTATTCACACTATCTGCATCCTTTCGTCATCAGGCGGGGATCAGTCGGGACAGTATGATGTGGAGTATTGACAAGGAATCTTATAGGAGACAAGATGTACTCAATATATCAAATGTATCATCACGAGTTGATAAAGTAACACCTATCCGAGGCTTGCCGGCTCGATATCAGTAGACAGGAGGGTGAGATTCATCCAAAATCGTTCTTCATTAATTTTCAGTGAAAAATGTACATGTCTGAACACAGCACTGCCATTAAATTTACAGTGCAGCGATGTCAGCATTGTGACGTTGTCAAGTTCATGACGTCATAACATTGTCAGGGCATTGTGCAAAATCTACAGTCAAAACGACATCTCCCATGAGATATCGTCTGTTATTACTCTCTCGTGGAAGATACAACAGCGTAATATTTTTACGACACTATTACACTAGTGCCCTACCACTGGACGTATGACGTCATAAGGGTTCAGAGTTATGACGTCACAATGCTAATGCCGCTGTCGCACTGGTACTGGACCTTGTTTGACTCGAGGAAAACTGGGAGTCCTCACAATGTAGCCGCAGGTTCTATCAATTTGTGTTGGATGTAATAAACAGAATACTAATCTCGCTTCCGTGAAATACCATTGTCATTAAACTCGATTTCGCTAGTTTGATACCAAATCATTCACTCGTTTCATAAAAATGGTATTACACGGAAGGTCGTTTAGTATCCTCTATATCTCACACAAGCGATATCTCCTGTGTAACACAGTTTTGGATCATAAATGATATATCACAATACGGTCATATAAACGATATGTATAACACATGCTTCTCTGATATTAGGCTAAGAGAATACTTTGTCTGGTAGCACAATATAGTGACACCGTCTGGCCTGCCTGACATGTATATATTCTCCTTGTTCATAATGTTGTGTATCACTTCCTGGATAACGGTGTTAGCATCCAAACCGAAACGTCGCATCTGTTGCAATAAAGAAGTTCTCTTTCCTTAAACAATCGTTCCTTTTTATTATACCAGTTTCTGTATGTCACTTACGGAAATCAATAAAATTTATCATGTGAGTATTTATGTTACTTCTGCTTCTCTTCGATACTGATTTCAAGTCAGTCAACACGTGTTATGGACATGTATTATAGTGAATTAGAGTCTGTCAGCAGCCCAGTGGTAAAATGTTCATTTGTCAATCTGAGGACCTGAATTCAACACACTCTTACCTTTAAACTCAAGAGAGAGGGGGAGGCAGTTTTCGAAACGAATTTTATTCCAATAGTGTGGAACCTGGGTTAAAAGCTACATTAACTAATTAATCATGGACTAGAAGCCTTAATGTGTACTGCATTCCAACCTGGATGTCCAATACTGCTGACGCCTAACATGTTAAGTCTGAACCAAGTACAACGACCATTCTATGGGTCTCCAGCTTTAAGCCACTACGAAAGTGTTACCGGGACACCAGGACGCCAACGTGTAAATAGCTATGTAAAGTTTGGACGCACATTTCAGCTAAAACACCCTGTTATAAACTTTAAACACTGGCAAACTACAGATGTAATACTGAAATGTAAGAAGGCAGTCGCAACACAGTAGGCCTATGTGCACAAACATGACAGGAACTTACTCAGTATACAGATGTGGCAACGTGGCACAGCAATGACATTCAGGGGGAAACTTGACATGCTACTGAATAATGCTCAGACAATATGCCACAACAATGACATTACTTTAGAGCACAGAAAGAAATATGACGTGTCATTGTATAAAGCTCAAAGTGCCACAAGAATGACATTAAAGCAGAGAAGGAAACATGACATGTCATTGTATTAAGCTCAGACAATGTGCCACTACAATGACATTAAATCTCAGAGGGAATCATGACCCTCCACTGACCAAGGCTTAGACAATGTGCCACAGCAATGACATTAAGGGTGGGGGTGGGGGGGGGGGGGGGGGGGGGTACCATGTTTGAAACCTATTTCTGGTGTCCTCCAAGAAGACATTGCAATATGCCGAGACTTGTATGATATGTAATGAAGAGAGAAGTGGTGTAAAAATGAGGAAATCAAATATTATCAAATGTGCGGTGATATTTGTTTTGTGACGCTTCACGGACCAGTGTAAAATGATCTGGCACGTAAGGGGAGCTAACAGTGTTTCTAAGCGAGTCACCCCCATATGTTTATATCTTCACATTACATTTCTTACCTCACGAGGACCATCATTGTGTGTGATGATGATTCTCTCTCGGACACTCTCTGGCTTGTCATTTCTTCCAAGCTAAATAATTCATCGAGACGGTCACTATTATCATCATTGTCTTTATCTCTTGTGGAGCAGTGAGGTAGCCTTGTGACTAAGGCGTTGGCTCGACGCGCCGTGAGCCCGGGTTTGATTCCATACATGGGTATAATATGTGAAGTCCAATTCTGGTGTGCCATGCCGCGATATTAATGGAAACTGCTCAAAGCGGCGTACAACAGAACTCTCACACACTTGGTTGCATGCATTTGAATTTAACTTTTAATTTGTATTGATTCTACTTTGTTAATGTTAGAATACAATCAATAAACATGTCACATTTCTTTGTTGTTTGTATCACAGAGTTCTTTTACAGCCTGATATTGTTAACTTTGAACTTTCAGCTCCCAGTGGGAATCAGACAGACAGATAAAGCTTATTCAGCAGTATTTGGGCAATAAGGCCTATGATACAGTTGACAAATACACTATACGTTACACGTTATCTTAAACAACTGAGTTTTATAAAGACCTTCTTTTAAATATTTGATTGAGAAATGTATCTGTTAGATGTTGTGTTGTGCTTTGTGACGTGAATATTGTCTGAACGGTTAGTGGACCTCTGAAACTGCTTGTAGCTTCTGTAGGTACCTGGGTCTAGTTATGGCTTCAATGTACACAAACAAGAAATACATAGTTCTCGTCTTCATTAAGAATATAATTACAAAGTTCACAAATGGGATTGTCGCCGTCTTATCTTCGCCTAATAATATTGAAGATAGTTAGCGATGTTTTACACTTGAAGCAGAATATTATACATGATTGTTCCTGATGTTCGCGATGTGTCATTATCTTTCCAGGGCGAACTTACCTGCACTCATACCTAATGGGCAAGAATATTGAAAGTGTATATCCTACGGTGCCAGTTTTGGAGTGATGCATCTTAGAGGCTCTCTTTTAAAATTGATCAGATTTTGTCTACATCTCCGACATTCTGAGCCATCCATACATGAGAGAATCCTATGTTGGAAAAGGTTTCTTGAATATATGAAGTCCAGTTTCTTTTTCGTACACCATGCAGTGATTTAAGCATTCGGTAACAACGGTGAGCGTGGCGATCATCAGTTGTCAGTCGCAGAACTTTTATCCAGTACTTGATGGCCTTCATTTGTGATGACATAAAAATCAAATGTATTCCAGTGTCACCAAGAATTGCCTTGTCTAAAGCAAATTCTCCAACTTCGATAAGGTTTTAAAGTATTTTGTCTGAACTTTTTTGGGATCGTGAATGAACAGGTAACACCATCATGAGTGTTTTCTCATCTCCATCACACAACTCTCATACATCAGGGAAGCTGGATTATGGACATGGAATCAGATAGTCATTGCGTCAATGTAAGATTGCAGACTTTGTTCGTTTTACACACCCGTAATCAGTATTTCACTTACATAACTGCCACATATAGGAGAGTCACTGAGGGTGTTGATAAATGGGTACAGCCGAACATTTGTGTAGCGAAGATATCCAGTTCAGCTGCTCAAAGGTGCTTTGTTTTTCCATCTATCACTGTATGTCGTATTATCAATTCTCAACTCCCTGGGGTCTATACAACTCTTGCAGCCACTAGGCACTCCGAGTTCATGGGGCTTTCCCATCCTTATGAGTTACCCATTAACACATGGATGGACGGGGACACATAGTCACAGTACTCTGTCCAAGTTTCCTGCACTTGCTGCACCCACATCTAGGTGTATGCATGTAATTATGTGGCCACCATCTGGTCATGTACCAATGGATGCATGGGTCCTTTGAAGTGTTCAGGGTTGTGTGCTGTACACTATGGGCTGTGACAACACAATGAAAGAGTCTGCACGCCAAGCTTTCTACACCCAGTCACTGGTGGGCTGATCCCGTCACCTCAAGCTCGCTGAATCACTAACCTGGAGCCTTAGACTGCTGGCCCACCACACCCCAACCAGTGGGTCCTAAACCATCTGACGAGTGAGTGAGTGAGTTAGTGAGTAGGGATTAATTCTGCATTTGAGCAGTCTTCCAGTTAGCTTAAGGTGTGTCAGATCCATGTAGGATGAAACACTTCTCATAAACCCAGCAGTATGAGTATCAGGGTGATAAACCTAGCAACATATTCAGGGATTCAAACCCACCATCACAGGTCCCGGGCATGGCCAAGGGAGGCAACTCCACACAGGAAATTACAGAACATTGTTGTGAAATATGTATGATATTCATTAAAATTTATGTGTAACACACTGAAGAAACATTTCTTTCAATTGTGTGAAATTCTTTGATTTTATTTAACAATTCCAATCTACATTAAAATATTAATTCAAAAAATCATTTTAAAAATTGATAATCCCATAATTTTGTTACCAGAAAGAAAGTAATTACATCTATTCAGCAACAAAGCAACTGTTACATGAAACCAGGTAAAATATATGAATTTCCTGAACTTTATAAGACAGGACATGTGTAGATAAAAGATGTAAAACAATGTCAATGAAGTATGACAAATCGTAAGTGGAAACATGGCCACTTTCATGAAGTGTTACACATTTACACAAAGGCAATGTTAACTGAACTTAAAAGTACATTATCACAATTATATAGGAATCACTTACATACAGCCAACAAAAACCATCAACAATAAGCCGTACTTGCTGCTTTGGTGAAACAACATCCAAACAAGGTCAATAAAAATGTTATTCTGATAACAAGCAATTAATTATGTACACATTAAAAGAATACCAGTGCAGCTGCGCCTAAAAAGCCTACTTCATTCATTCAATATTACAGGAATTAAAAATATGCTTGCCTATTGTTAAACACTTAAATATTACGTTTCACTCTTTGCACTAAAGTATCAAATAAAACATATAATCAGATCATTCACAAAGGAGAATGGGTCACAAGTTTCCCCATCATGTCCATCATTTGCATATTCTGGACATGATTCTGCATGTTTGGAAATGATGACATAACTTATGACGCATCCATTTAATATTTACAAGGGATATACAATACATCACATGCTCCAGTGGTGAATAAAAAAGTCTTCAGTATTGAGAACTCTTAAACACTCTGTTCAGATAAATCCCGTAGATTAGCTCTGATCTTCACCCTGACATATGGCATCTTGTAGAGTGATGTCACCTTTTCTTGTTAGTCCGAGGTCCCTTTTTATCCTCCTGTAAACCAAAGAATGGATCCATGTAAAGCTGATTTATCTTACCTCACACATAAATGTCGTTTTCTGATCGGTTAAGCGCCCTTCTATTATTTTCGATGTACCCCTCTTTGTACCCTGCTGCCAATAGCAACTCACTCAGTATGTTGTAGTAGTTACTTTTTATCTCGAATAACATTCAATGATGCAAGATGCATGGAAATTACTGATGCTTTGTGACTTGAAATCAATGGAAGGGGGATAACTCTAAATCTGTTTTTCTTGTGTCATCCGCAAAATCTAACGATGGCTACGAAAACATTTGCCTCTCTTTCCAATAAATAAATTTTGACAAAGCATCCAAATGCAGTCCCTGTGAATATTAAGAAGGGGAATTACATGACAGTAACTTTACTAAGACAATACCTATGGGAAAAAAACCCAGCAAAATGCAAGATCCGAATCGTTTGATTCACACAGGTTGGCTGAAGTGTACGATCTGAAACCCATGCTTCAAACAGTTCAAAAATAAAATTGAGGTGTTTGGTAACACAAATATGTTGTTCACTGATCCCTTAGGGACCATGGTTTGAGTTCCCTTCAGCTCAGAGAACATAAACAAACATCGAGGGTACCTCAGGCCATGGTCCCCGAGGGACCTGTGAACAACTTATAACGCAGCATACCTGCAGTAGATCATAAACTTCCAGTGATGTCATTCCATTTTCTGTAACAATGTTAAACCTCAGAGCAAAAACTTGGACTAAACAAAGTTGAAAGCCAGAAGTTGGACATTCTAGTTAGGCTTGCTCTACAAAAATATGATCCCTCACCTTACATGCCCACCCCCACCCTGTGCATTCCCACCATCCCCCTTTCACCATCCATGCCAACCCCTAACCTCCACCCAACACTCACTTTCTCTTTGATGTAGCCATGCTGAAGTAAAATTTCCCGTGAGAGGTTGTTAATGTGTTTGAATCTGTCGGGGCCGAGATGGATGCCACCATACCAGCGTGTCACCACCACCATCACATTCTCTGCATTCAGGATCTAAATGAACCAGTGAGATCATTGGATAAATATGAACTAAGTCCCTTCAGATCGCCGACTTTTTTCAGAACGAGGCAGGTGAAGGCCAAAGTCATAAATGGCAATAGGGCTGTTTGCAATGAATAACTGTACCAAACTTATGATAGCAAGGTGTAAGTGTCTCTGAAAGAATGGCGATTCACACGCTGAAATTTGCCATCAATTCAACATATTTTAGTGCATAGGGTTTGTGAACATTGTGAAATAAACAAGAAAACAGGCGAGTTAATGCAAATTCTGAGCTGTGATTATGTCTCAGAATCAAGAAATCAAATTTTTTTAGCCCCTGAAGACCCTAGCTCGTACCTTCAGAGTTTGTGCTGTTTGTCTCGTTTTGTAGGTAAATCTATTGGCTTGAAATGTGTACATACTTTTAGTGGGCTTTGTTAAATTCTCCCTGAAACAAACTCTGTTGTGTGTTGGCCACATTACACACCTTTCCTGTTCCATGTGACATAAGACCCTATGGTAGGTTTTAGCATTACAAGCTCCTGTGGATGCGACATATCTCCTCAGATAGGTATCATCTAGACTAAGTTATCTGAGACCAGTTATCTGTTACAGCTTCCCTTACATTGAGGAGCTGAGACCAGTTATCTGTTACAGCTTCCCTTACACTGAGGAGCTGAGACCAGTTATCTGTTACAGCTTCCCTTACACTGAGGAGCTGAGACCAGTTATCTGTTACAGCTTCCCTTACATTGAGGAGATGCAACATCCTCTGTCCAGCTCCAAACTCTCCGTCATCCTCACAGCTCTGATACATGATGTCTGAGTTCGGGACTCGGATCCTGAAACAGGGGAGAAGTTAGCAGACTATCACCACACCACAGAGATCTCTGATACAGAAGTCCGTGAGTCTGTTTATTCAAGTCTGGGATTGGATCACTACCACAAAATCCTCAACCTGGCAACATGAGAAAAGTAAAGATAATTAAGCAACAATTGTACGAGGGGTGACAAAACAGTGGTGAGTGTAACTGTCTGGATGGAGCTGTCGGCCTTATGTTCCTACATGTAATTTCCTCTGGGTGTCCCAGATATCTGCAAACCATGTGATAGTGACTTAAAGCCTGTTGTGTACATGGCGTAGAAGGCTTTCTTCTGATGGAGTAGACAGTTCCCCACAGCAGAAAAACACATCACTGGCTTGATGGTAGCCATTAACTGAGCTTTTACATACCTGTAGGCCACGATGTTATGGGTGGCGGCAGCTATTTTTCTGTTCTCAAGCAACTTATTTCTCACAAGCTCAATCTGAAATAGAACACATATCTCCGTTTGGCACTGTGTAAATTAAGGAGTGTTTGTGTGTGTGCAGGAGAGCAGGGAAGTGTACACATGCACTGGGGTGTATGTGCATAGGGGTATGTGTGTGTACAGGGGTGTATGACTGTACTACAAAACACAACCAACTGCATATTGCACACTCTTCCGTAACTTATGAAAATTCCATGCAGCCTTAACACCAGTCAAGTATATATAGAATGAAGCAGTATAACAAAGCCATCAGTAACCATGAAAACAATCAGCATACCTCTTCCTTTTTGAAGACGGCAGCAAGATGTGACTGGAACTTGCTTTTCCTATCCCACAGGAACTCACTGTGGTGGATGACTGGGCAGACGGCATCCTCTGGTGAAGAACATGCATCAGTGGTAGATCAGGATTTGTAAAGAGCATGTACAAAAGATATATAGTGGTATGAATTGGAGCTCACATCAGTCACAAGATTGTCTAGTCTCGACTTGTTTACTTGCAATCCACTGTCACATAGCTAGTGTACAGGTGAATGTGACTAGAATATTGGTGAATACGACTGCATTACTGGTGAATGTGACTGGAATACTGGTGAATGTGACTAGAGTACTGGTGAATGTGACTGCATTACTGGTCAATGTTACTAGAGTACTGGTGAATGTGACTGCATTACTGGTGAATGTGACTAGAGTACTGGTGAATGTGACTGCATTACTGGTGAATGTGACTAGAGTACTGGTGAATGTGACAGGAATACTGGTGAATGTGACTGCATTACTGGTGAATGTGACTGGAATACTGGTGAATATGACTGCATTACTGGTGAATATGACTGCATTACTGGTGAATGTGACTAGAGTACTGGTGAATGTGACAGGAATACTGGTGAATATGACTAGAGTACTGGTGAATGTGACTGGAATACTGGTGAATATCACTGCATTACTGGTGAATGTGACTGCATTACTGGTGAATGTGACTAGAGTACTGGTGAATGTCACTGGAATACTGGTGAATATGACTGCATTACTGGTGAATATGACTGCATTACTGGTGAATGTGACTAGAGTACTGGTGAATGTGGTTAAAATATCAGCGAATGTGACATTAAACAACAGACACTGATTCTTCCATGGCGTCTATACCTGCAGGCTTCTTTTTCATGAACTGTGACAGACTAGAGCCACCAGTATCCTCCTTTTCGACGTCTCCCCTCGCCTCATCGTCCCCGTCAGGCAGGGAGGGATCAGTCCAGGCTGAGATCAGGTCATCTGACAAGTCTGTGGACACTGTTGGTGAGTCACTCACTGCTGCTGATGAAGCTAGGAAATAAACATTTGAAGCATTTCTGGAATCAATTTTTGGAGGATGTGTTGAAGGAATGTGTTTCACAATTTAATAGCATAACAGTTTGGACATATCTGGACTAAATTAAAGCAAGCAACAAGCCAAAATTTAATGACACAAGCAGAGCTTCCACTAATGACAAGCAAACATTTTTCACCCTAGTGACACAAGCAGACCTTCCACTTATGACAAGCAAACACTTTTTTACCCTAATGACACAAGCAGACCTTTCATTTAAAATCAGTGACACAACAAGACGTTTCATTCAGAAGTAATGACCCAACAGATCCTCCACTCATAACTATTGACAAATGATTCGCAAATTGTACTCACATTATGGAACACAACCAGCCACTACTTCAGTCATCAAAACCACAAGTATACACACATATTACACCTGACATTCACCTTACATAATCGCATATCCCATACTTTCTCTTCATCACTTGACCCACCTTGCATCACCCTGCATCACTTTGTATGCTTTTCACTGATTCCTACACCATACAACCACAACATACAGTCCAAACACACTATAACATAACATACACAGTCAAACCAGACTACTGTGTGCCCTTGATAACACAAGAAACACTCCTCAACAGACCAAGACAGTCAAACTACTATTCCATGGTATGTTATGGGAAATGAATGTCTGCTTTATCACAAACACATAATCTCCTCAAAATGAGATTAGCAAAATGCAGTACTAAATTAGATAGATTATTTCTTATATAATCCTCTCACCACTGGTGCCTAAGGAAGTTTTGGATAAAAATTTGTCAAACAAGTCACTACATTGGTCTAGCCCTAGCAACAAGCTGAAACTGTACCTCCATTGCCTGTTTCAGTCAGTTCTTGTAGGAACTCCCTTGTTCTCTCTATCCACAAGTATAGGATGCTCTCACCAAGATTCTCACTGAAACATGACAAGCACAATGATACATAAAGGGAGGTAATCATGTCACAGGTACAGGATGCTCTCACCAAGATTCTCACTGAAACAGGCACAAGCAATGCTGTTTAACAAAAGCCATCATATCACAGTCAGAACAGGAACCATGTGCACATCTGTCTGCATGCCATTTGGTTTAAGATGCTTGCTGCACACTAAGATACCACACTCATACTCATACTCTGACCAGTCGTTGTTGTAACTGACCGCCAAGAAGAGACACAACACGGACAGTTTTTGACAGTTCAGGATGACGACTCTGTGACTTGAAGACATGAACCTTGAGCTGTGTGGGGAGACGCTCTGTCCACTATACTGATAAGGGAGTCTTGGATTTGTCGGTTCAGACCAACATGTTATAACTGTTACACATATGTCCTCAGTAATTAAAAGGTAACAAAAATCACTTTATGGGAAACACAAAGTGTTATCCACAACTGGGTACTTGCTTAATCAGTTCCTCTCTGGCGAAAAGCCTTATATCACCACACAGGAACTGTACACCAACCTTACAAAACAACAGGCATATTACTGTGTGGTCCACATGAAGCCATATGTCGACAAGACAGGCCGAACAATACCCAATACTTATGACTATGCTGATTTCACTCGTCAGTTATTCGTCAACTATCAAGTATTGGCATGACAGGCTACCCTCAATCAAATACGGACATAACTGGCTATCCATCACCAAGTACTGGCATGACAGGCTACCCTCCATCAAGTACTGGCATGACTGTCTACCCTCCACCAAGTACTGGCATGACAGGCTACCCTCTATCAAGTACTGGCATGCTCGTCTACCCTCCACCAAATACTGGAAGATAATGGCAACATGTAAGACAGGACTACTTACATATATATATCTTGTAGTGCATTCTCCAGCTGCATTCGACTTTCACCTCTCAGCCAGGGTGCACTGATAAAGAAACAGCAGAATCAAATGCTTCAAACAGGATATGCACAACACATGTTACAGTGAGCTTCAGCTGACATTTATGTAGTGAGGTGAACAGGTTTTCAGCAGCTCTACTTGTCTTATTATAAACACTGCTTAATGCTGCCTACTACAGGTTATAGCTGCCTACTACATGCTACAGCTGCCTACTACATGTTACAGCTGCCTACCACATGTTACAGCTTCATAGTGCAGTTTACTACCACATGCTACAGTTTATGGCTGCATCCTACAGGTTACAGCTGCATGCTATTACATACCCCTACATATTGATGCTGACTCCTGTCATGAAAGACTATGCTTTTCAAGTGAAATGTTTTGAAAGAATCAAGGAGACTGACAATAAGTATTGTCATAATTATAAGCTTATTTGATTATGTTGTTTAATATTTTGAGATCAGCAAAACAAAAATGTTTTATCACAATGGGCTGAAGCCCATATATGCAATCTAACAATGAAGTGTTTCCAAATGACCTACTTGACACGGTACTGAGGTGGAGCGCCACTTGGATATTCCACAGGCAAAATCACCTGCAGAAAAAACATTCATACTATTTGTTACAGATATAACTGATAATTCAAGACACTTCTACAAACTGTACTTAACAAAGGACTCATGTTAGCTTATTATCAATAGTTATCTACCCATGTCCATTTTGAAGCTGTTTGTTACATCATCATGTTACATCATGAGAACTGACTCCAGAATGACGTCACCGAACAAGGGTTCAAAAGTGCTTTTAACATGCTAAAAGTCAAAAGTTAAGAAAGTAATTTGTCCTGACTAATTTTCCATTTGTCATGATTTTTAGCAATAATCATGATGATGGAATCATGCAAGAATAAATCAACATGGTATTTCATGTTACTGTTTACTGGACTATTTAACGCAAAGTGATAAATAGCCAAGAATGATAGACCTACTTTACGGTAATTGTGAAATTTAATGGCTACATTCTGAGCATAAGCGGAAATTATCTAGTCGCCCACGGACAAGTAAGAATACCATTATTTGACTGCCCGAAATGAAAACTGACTTGTCCCCGACATCAGGCTATGAGATTTTTACCCCTTGCCAGGTCTTCCAAAGAAATTTTCATAAAAAATAACCATAAAAGACATCATAATAATTGCAAGAAATCTAATCTGAATATTGCTGGTGTAGCTACTTACCGACAACCTGAGTTGCAGGTTCCCCGATTCCGAATCACTCTGTATATCGATGTAGTAGTGACGGATAGCCTCATCTTCAACATGCCACTCATCGCCATATATGGAAGTCAATACTTCGATCTCATCTATCTGTAACAAATCCAGTTTCATTCACAACAGATGATGAACAGAAATTAAGGGAAAATGATTTTTAATGGAATATTATTAGGCATGGTACATGCTGGAACAAAAAAAACTTACCAACAAGAGACTAGTTATTGCCGATTAACAGTTATCATCAACACAGTTATTAACAGTTATCATGATGTCATCAACACAGTTATTAACAGTTTTCATCAACATAGTTATTTACAGTTATCGTCAACACATTGCTGTAGCACTTGCGAAAGACAGCTTGACTTGAGCTCTTGCAGCCTATCCCTTTCGTTATGTGCCAATGTGTGAAATACTATGGAAGTACAAGTCAAGCTATCCGTGAAGGTCCAAGTAGACTAGGTTTTCAGCAACGCATGCTTGCCAGAAAAGGTGACTATGATTGTCGTAAGAGGCGACTAACGGGATTGGGTGGTCTGGCTCACTAATTAGTTTAAACATGTCATCAGTTCCCAAGTGCACAGATTGATGCTCATGCTGTTGATCACTGGATTTGTCTGGTCCAGACTTGACTATTTGCAGTCTGCCCCAATACTGCTGGAATACTGCAGAGTGTGATGTAAAACTACACTCACTCACAAGTCAAGCTGTCTGTGCAAGCGCTATTGCCAGAAGTTGGCAATAACTGGTCACTAGCCTCTTGCTTTTCACATTCAATATCAATGGTAAGAATACAATTAGGTGTTGTGCCTTCAGTTGATGAAATTTATTGACATAAGATATAGTTTTCAAATATCAGAACACATTTTTGAGTTGTTAAATAATTGTGTTTAGCACATATGAACCAATTCGAACAAGAGTGTATCAATATGATAAACGTCCTGTCCTTTACTCCGACGGACCTATCAAGGTAGGTGGAAGTCACTAAAGCAGACTTGTAGATATTTGTATATTTGCAACTATACACAAAACCAAGACACACTCCCAATCAGTGCCAAAGAAATCATGTTATTTTAATAACTGATGACACCACCTACCACATTTGTAACATTAACGTTTGGCATGAGTACGACACATGAGCTACGGTAGGTTTACCTGTTGTCGGTTCCGTGTCTTTGTGCGACTGTTTCTTTTCGACATAACTCGAGTTTGATCGTGACTGCGAAATATCTACAGTAAATTCCAGGTAGGTTTCATTATTAATAACATCAACTGTCCAAGTTTCATTTTGCAGTTCTGGGAATAACTAACTTTCGGTTTCAACTTTCAGGATGTGAAGTCAACGGCAACGTGTTACAGATATTTGATCATCAGTAAGTGCAAGTTGTTATCAAACTCTCACCTGCTTGGAAAGGTTATCTTCCTTATTCTCTTCCGCCATCTCGCGGCTCTTTCAAATAACGGCAATTCAGATCATTGCTGGTACACTACCCCACGCCAATTCCAAGAATCACAACGTGTTGAAGTCACCATCTTGAAAGTTTACACACATCACGTGACTGTCATGTGATTTTCCCTCGTCATGTTACTCGGGCAGAAGGGACGCTGTCGGCACCTACTGATGTGTAGCAAACTTTATATACAGAAACATACCAAAACCAAAATGATGTTATAGAAACATGCCCCAGGACGAGTCCATTTCACTTTGTGCCGTTTTCTTTATGCGAACTGTCATACTGTTGTATGAGAAGCAATCGAAAGTCATTCAAAGTGAGCACACACATCACTTGAATAATTCGGGAGCCAGTATTCTTATGTGTGTGTGTTAACATTCCCCACATGCAATAACATATGTGAATTAATTATTAGTGTAAACGAAAATGTCTCAAAGTAGACATATTAAAAAGGGCAGCTGATGTTAACGTATGTGTTCTCGCATGTTCTTTAACATGTTTTGGGAGGGAAGGCCGCGGTGTATCATTTATTCTTTCATTCATTCACATGTGTACTTCTGTCTTTTATTCTGTTTCTTTATTTCTTTCATTTATTCACTTATAATTCTTGCTCTTACTATAACTCGGTCATTCATTTATTGCAAAATTCCAACTGATATAATAAACTGGCTGGAGTCCTGTTAAACCAGAGATAATCTATCAATATATAGTCACCCTGGTTAAACCTGTTGTAGAGTCTCCCTGGTTGAACACACCTAAAGTTGCGCTGTGAACTGGCTAAGTCACTGTGTGCGTTGGAGCATGACGAGGCACACGTTAACTAATACAAATGATAAAGAAAGCAAGCGAGTGACATATCCCTGTTGTAGATTATCCCATTTGAGACTCACTGAGTAGCCTATATGTGGCCACTTACTTCGGTCAGCTGTTCTAAACATGATTTTGCAACGTAATCCATACTGTTAAAAGGTACTGTTTACACATCAACTGATTCACTGTGTGTGGAAAAACAAATTCGTACTGTTGACCTACTTACTTTAGACACTTTTACTAAGCTTTGATATTAATAATGCTACATATATATATAGTCTGGTTCATAATTATTGAGAATTTTTCTTCTTACTTTGAGCTATCCTAACACCTCAACTGATTCACTGATACTTAAAACTAAGTAATGGTATAAGCGAGGTAACTCATCTTGGCCTACTGAGTATAGTACAATTAGAGTTACCTCCCCTGAATTTGTAGCAGACGTCATTTTCCTCAGCACTGTCAACAATGTCTGCTGAGGATAAAAGAAGGTTGATTTTTGAGTTGTGTAATCAAGGAATTGATGATGTAAATACATTGGCAGAGAGAACAGGAACTCGTCTTTCTACTGTGTATAGGATTATGAAGAATTTTAAAGAGGGAAAGGATTTTGGGCACCAGAAAGGAGCAGGGAGACCCAGAAAATTGGACTTCTCAGATCGCCTCCGGCTGGGAATTTTAGCGTCTAAAAAGCAAAGGGCAAGCATCTCCAACATCAGGTATGAAATGATAGAAAGGGGATCGACAGTTGTATCAAAATCTACAGTTAGAAGAAATTTGATTGATCTTGGATGGGAGAAAAAGACTGGAATTCCTTCTCCTCTCATGAAACAAGAACATAAAGACAGGCGTGTTGAGTGGTGTTTGGCACATGAAAACTTTGACTGGGAAAATGTGATTTTTACTGATGAAAGCTCAATATGGGTATATCCCAATAATGTGAAAATATGGACAAAGTCTGCGTCAGCACCGTTGTATCGACGACCTAAATACAGCCCAAAGTTTCATGTATGGGGAGGGATATCCTTATTAGGAACGACCCCGCTGTGTGTGTTTGAGGGAAATCTGACAAGTCAACGCTACACTAACATATTAGATAATTTTCTCCTTCCAAGTGCACATGTGTTTTATGGAAATGACTGGATTTTGCAGCAAGATAATGATCCTAAACACACCGCAAAACATGCCAAGCAGTGGTTTCAGCAGAAAAATGTGACTGCATTACCATTTCCTGCATATAGTCCTGACTTAAATCCCATTGAGAACATTTGGGGGATGATGAAGGAATGTGTGAATCAAAAGGGATTGACAAAAAGTGAAGACATGAAGAGAGAAGTGGTCCGATACTGGGACAGCATAACTCACGAGACACTAACCTCTCTGATAGGAAGTATGCCTACCCGTCTTAGACTGTGCCGTGAAGCTCAAGGAGACTTGATAAAATATTAAATTGTTACCTACACAACATGAAAAGGTCAGTTCACTTTCACAATACTTTCAATTTTATCTGATTTGTTCTAGTTTAATAATATGAAATGCTTTAGCTATTCTCAATAATTTTGAACCATACTGTATATTGGTCACCCCCAAACTTGGACCTAACTGTGCCCCATGCAATCGTGTTCATCCCATGATTACTTTGTGTTGAAGCTGCATGAAACTGCACAAACTGTCAGTCTTGTACATATAAAACTATACGTATATATATACGACAAACAATGAGAAATTATGGATTATCCGTTCAAAGATTATAAATTTTATAATATTTATGAGTCAGTAAAGATTTTTCAACACTTATTTATGAAGGACTGATAATTTGCAATTCCGAGTTGTTATCAGGTAATATTTTGTATAACCCACACTTTTTTGGGAGAATGAGGGTTTGGACACAATCAGTTCAGTGAAACAACAGAAACAGCCAATCTACACGAAGCAAAGCAAACAATGCTCAGTGAACTAAAGACAATTCAACTAGATTCCAGACACTGTTAGTTAAAGGGACATATTTGGCAGGGGACGCTTGTGAGGAAATAAAAATACCTAAAACAGTATGAGCTACACAAGTGACACGACATAAACATCCAGCTGTATTCGCTGAGAAAGTTGTCATTTCATCAGAAAAATAAGCATGAGGAACAAAATAAAAATGGTAAAAAATGCAGTCTCCAAAATACATATTATACAAGATTAAGAATATTATCAACTAACAACCATATAAAATGTACATACTCAGTACAACCAGAAACATACTGGGCACTGACGTAGCTAGAGTACAATCAGACCTGTCTTGGGTTCATTAAGTGAGGCTCCAGGTTTTAAAAAAAGAGGTGGCTGTTGCTGTTTGTCTTGTATATCTACAACATTTGTGATGAAGACTGACTGGTTAGTACTGTCTGTCTGACATAGTGGTGTGTGTTTGCTGGTGCCATCAGTGAAAATGTCAGAACTTTGGAAACTGTGAGCATAATGAGATTTGAAAAACAAAATGATATCAGAATAATGTGAACCTACAGTCTGTAGTGTGGTCAAGGTCATCCTTAATATATCCAGGGTGTATGTTCCGATAGATCTCCACTTCGCCTGGATGTATCGACGACTCAGCCCAATAAATTTATTACCTCCCTTGGCTGGCTTTTTATCCAGTGTCTATGCTGGGAAGTTGAGCGAACCAATCACAAGTCACTTTCACTTTTTAAATTATCTAGCCGATTAAACTTGCCAATACAAACCATATAGAGGTTCCCTAAAAGAGGTAGAGGAGATCTTGCATATATTTTTTTTGAAGTTTCAGACATATCGTTTGCATCATTTCCCCCAAATCTGAGTTGCACTGCGAACAAACCTTGGCAACTGCGACCACTATCTTTGTTGACACTTCCAAATGGCCACTTTGATGATTGGCTACAATGCGAATGAAGAGCCAGCAAAGGTAGGTAATGAACTCATTGGGCCAACCCATAGATACATACAGTGTATTACTGGTGATCTACTGGAACTATACCCTGGAGATACAGGATGGGTCAAGGTTTATTCATAATAATCTTCCCCTTAATGTCCACCAATGTCAAACTTGTTCTCTTCAAAACATCTATCAAAACTCCAAGCTTTCTTCTAATCCATCCTCACTGCGCTTCGAGTATAACATCCAAGTATGGACAAAGTCCAATACAAATCCAGTGTTATTATTATCATTATTATAAGTAAAAATATGAAAATACTGTTTCAAAGATTTTATTTCTTGATACAAAAGAAACATTGCATTACATGAGACCTTTTTCCCTTCAAAACACCATGAGTAACCAACTAACATTCAACATATTGTAGTTGAAAGTTTAGAAATATTCAAAGACAAAATAAATATTGAGAAGCTATGATACATAAACATCAACAAACGATAAGTAGAAACAGTCTTTGATTGCACTCCAAGTACATCACACACAGTACATGTGATGTTCAGGAGACAAGACTAGGCTGTGTATACGACATGATTCACCGTCCTCACTGTACACAATGAGATGCACAAAGAGTATTTGTCTAATCATTTTGAAAAGATTTACTTGTAACAACTGTAGCATTGTCCAAAAATATTTAAAATCATGAATTTCTAATAAATTTGATGATGAAAAGATTGATTTGATTGAGAAGAGCACAGGGCTTACTCCAATCTCACTGTAGAGAATCCTTCTAGGTTAGAACTGATATTTAGCAACCCATGCTTGTAATAAGAGACACCTGACTGAATAGGGTGGTCAGACTTGATTCACATGTCAATCACTGGATTGTCTGTTCTAGATTCACCTTATTGGTGTAATACTGCTGAGTGTGACGTTAAACACGACAGAAACAACTCTGGTGACAGTAGAAAGTTCTGATGGACCAGAGACTGTAATCAGTATCTCCAGATCCTATCTTGAGTAAGGGAGAAAACTCAGACACATGCAGTATTTTATTCAACTGTGCTCAGCAGAGATCATCCACAGATAAAAATAATTAAAATAACAACAAAATATGGTTTTCAAATCAACAGAAATCTGCAGTTGATAATTGTACATCCTGTGATAGTTCTCCAAGTCTAGAACATGTTTTACGAAATGTACATATCAGTGACTAGTCTTCATAACAAAACTAGGCGGGATGGTTACTTTGAGGACACAAGTAGCCTGGATGGTACATGGAGGACACAACTAGCCTATATGCTAATCCTGCTAGCGGAATGACAGACGGCAACAAGTGAGTATATGCGATATTCCCATCAGCAGCCTGGATGGTACATGGAGGACACAACTAGCCTGGATGCTAATCCTGCTAGCGGAATGACAGACGGCAACAAGTGAGTATATGCGATATTCCCATCAGCAGCATGAGGAAGATGATCATTGTCATGACAATCACATAGTGACTGATGCTTGTGCCTATCTCTAGCCAGCTGCCATAGTCACGCACCAGGAAGAAGAAATGCTGGAACAAAACAAGAACATCTACCTGTAAAATTGTATCACTTCATGATGGAGGATCATCCGACAATTTAATACCTTGGTGTCGGTTCTTAGACAAGAGTTTGATTCTCAGCATCAAAGACACCAAGCCAATTGCTAGATATTCACTGTCACAGTTGGCAGTCATTCACCTATGACTACACAATCAGAGCCACTACAGGTTAAACACCTGTAAAAACGGAACAGCATCATAAGAAACAGTTCGGTGCACACTTCCAAGGCTTTACTGCAATTCACATGTCCTGGCGATTTCACTGTTATATTTTCTAAATTACAAAAACTGATCCTCTCTGTCACAAGAGTAGCATATTTCTACATGTGTGTTGTGCACATAGAGCCACTCACCAGCCCCATGAAGTCTAGAACCAACACAACTCACTACCCCTATGAAGTTTAGAATCAATACAACTCAAAGGTCTCATTAAGTCTAGGACCAACACAACTAACAGTCTCATTAAGTATAGAATCAACACAACTCACCAGTCCCATTAAGTCTAGAGCCAACATAATGCACAAGTCCCATTAAGGATAGAGCCGATACAACTCACAAGTCCCTTGAAGTCTAGAGCTAACACAACTTACCAGGCCCATGAAGTCTATTACCAACACAACTCATCAGCCCCATAATGTCTATCACCAACACAACTCACCCGCCCCATGAAGTTTAGAACTGACACAACTCACCATTTCTGTAAGTCGCCAGGCCCGTGAAGTCTATCACTGACACAACTCACCACACCCATGAAGTCTATCATTAACACAACTCACAAGGCCCATAATGTCTATCACCAACACAACTCACCAGCCCCATGAAGTTTAGAACCGACACAACTCACCATTTCCATAAAGTCTGACATGAACAGAACTCACCAGGCCCATGAAGTCTAGAGCTCACACAACTCACCAGGCCCATGAAGTCTATAGCTCACACAACTCACCAGGCCCATGAAGTCTATCACTAACACAACTCATCACACCCATGAAGTCTCTCACCAACACAACTCACCAGACCCATGAAGTCTATCACCAACACAACTCACCAGGCCCATGAAGTCTCTCACCAACACAACTCACCAGGCCCATGAAGTCTATCACCAACACAACTCACCAGGCCCATGAAGTCTATCACCAACACAACTCACCAGGCCCATGAAGTCTCTCACCAACACAACTCACCAGGCCCATGAAGTCTATCACCAACACAACTCACCAGGCCCATGAAGTCTATCACCAACACAACTCACCAGGCCCATGAAGTCTGACATGAGCATAACCAGGAGGAACAAGGCCCTGACTGGGATCCTGGTCACAACATGGACTGCCTGGAACGCACACGTCACCAGCATAAAGGGGATCACGTTCTGTAGACAGAAAACACTAATCTTAGTATGGGAGGTTTGAGGTACACGTTTTCAGAATATGTATCAATAAATATCTTTATCACACGTCATGGAAGAATGTCTTATCTCTGATTGGTTCCCATGACCTTGAACAAATTACCACGCATGCCCGGTGCATGGCTGTACACCGCCATGCGGGGTATAAATCCTTGCAAGGCAGAATACATCATTCAGACTCCACCCCATGGAAAAGCATGCATCCACTGCAGTAAGTGAACCAAGAAGCAGTTTTCGGATCAACTAGTCAGTAACATGTTAGTAAAACATATGGCTGAATTTCAGTTTGATTCAAAGTTATGTTTATGTAATAAGAGATTTAAACATTCAGTAAGATAACTTTGTTGCAGCTTTATGAGTTTTGGGAAAACAGTGTTTTATGTGGCCCCCATTGAGGTTTATCCACCTTGCCCCTCTCATAAAACCTAACATGGGACACATGAAACACTGCATGTCACTCAGCACAATGCTACAAGTTATAATATTACCCATTAAGAGAAACAATGAAGTGATACATTGTAATAAGCAATAGTGCAAATATCACTTCACGCTATCCAATGTATTGTTCTCGCCATCAATACAAGTTTAGTTGACACAACTGGAAATATATTGTCACATCTGTCTGAATGACATCACACCAGCCAGAGACAGTTTATATCATTCACCAACTAGGGTCTTTCAAGTCTGGGAAACTCAAAAGGATTAAGAAATAATTCTTACATTTCCATGTGTGTAATCCTTATTATACAAAAGTCAGGCATAAATTTTCTATCTTCATTACTATATACCTAGGTCTATGTGTACTACTATATCTCCATTACTATATACCTAGGTCTATGTGCATTACTATATCTCCATTACTATATACCGATGTCTATGTGTATTACTATATCTCCATTACTATATACCTAGGTCTATGTGTATTACTATATCTCCATTACTATATACCTAGGTCTATGTGTATTACTATACCTCCATTACTACATACCTAGGTCTATGTGTATTACTACATCTCCATTACTATATACCAATGTCTATGTGTATTACTACATCTCCATTACTACATACCTAGGTCTATGTGTATTACTATATCTCCATTACTATATACCTAGGTCTATGTGTATTACTATATCTCCATTACTATATACCGATGTCTATGTGTATTAACTATATCTCCATTACTATATACTGATGTCTATGTGTATTACTATATCTCCATTACTATATACCTAGGTCTATGTGTATTACTACATCTCCATTACTACATAGCTAGGTCTATGTGTATTACTATATCTCCATTACTATATACCGATGTCTATGTGTATTAACTATATCTCCATTACTATATACTGATGTCTATGTGTATTACTATACCTCCATTACTACATACCTTGGTCTATGTGTATTACTATACCTCCATTACTATATACCTAGGTCTATGTGTATTACTATACCTCCATTACTATATACCAATGTCTATGTGTATTACTACATCTCCATTACTACATACCTAGGTCTATGTGTATTACTATATCTCCATTACTACATACCTAGGTCTATGTGTATTACTATACCTCCATTACTACATACCTAGGTCTATGTGTATTACTACATCTCCATTACTACATAGCTAGGTCTATGTGTATTACTATATCTCCATTACTATATACCGATGTCTATGTGTATTAACTATATCTCCATTACTATATACTGATGTCTGTGTATTACTATATCTCCATTACTATATACCTAGGTCTGTGTATATTACTATACCTCCATTACTATATACCAATGTCTATGTGTATTAACTATATCTCCATTACTATATACCAATGTCTATGTGTATTACTACATCTCCATTACTACATACCTAGGTCTATGTGTATTACTATATCTCCATTACTACATACCTAGGTCTATGTGTATTACTATATCTCCATTACTATATACCTAGGTCTATGTGTATTACTATACCTCCATTACAATATACCTAGGTCTATGTGTATTACTATATATCCATTACTATATACCGATGTCTATGTGTATTACTATACCTCCATAACCATATACCTAGGTCTATGTGTATTACTATACCTCCATTACCATATACCTAGGTCTATGTGTATTACTATATCTCCATTACTACATACTGATGTCTATGTGTATTACTATATCTCCATTACTATATACTGATGTCTATGTGTATTACTATATCTCCATTACTATATACCTAGGTCTATGTGTATTACTATACCTCCATTACTATATACCGATGTCTATGTGTATTACTATATCTCCATTACTATATACCTAGGTCTATGTGTATTACTATACCTCCATTACTATACACTGATGTCTATGTGTATTACTATACCTCCAATGCTATATACCTAGGTGTATGTGTATTACTATATCTCCATTACTATATACCGATGTCTATGTGTATTAACTATATCTCCATTACTATATACTGATGTCTATGTGTATTACTATACCTCCATTACTATATACCTAGGTCTATGTGTATTACTATATCTCCATTACTATATACCGATGTCTATGTGTATTACTATATCTCCATTACTATATACTGATGTCTATGTGTATTACTATACCTCCATTACTATATACTGATGTCTATGTGTATTACTATACCTCCATTACTATATACCGATGTCTATGTGTATTAACTATATCTCCATTACTATATACTGATGTCTGTGTGTATTACTATACCTCCATTACTATATACCTAGGTCTATGTGTATTACTATATCTCCATTACTATATACCTTGGTCTATGTGTATTACTATACCTCCATTACTATATACTGATGTCTATGTGTATTACTATACCTCCATTACTATATACTGATGTCTATGTGTATTACTATACCTCCATTACTATATACCGATGTCTATGTGTATTACTATACCTCCATTACTATATACCTAGGTCTATGTGTATTACTATATCTCCATTACTATATACCTTGGTCTATGTGTATTACTATATCTCCATTACTATATACCGATGTCTATGTGTATTACTATATCTCCATTACTATATACCTAGGTCTGTGTGTATTACTATATCTCCATTACTATATACCAATGTCTATGTGTATTACTACATCTCCATTACTATATACCTAGGTCTATGTGTATTACTACATCTCCATTACTATATACCTAGGTCTATGTGTATTACTATATCTCCATTACTATATACCTAGGTCTGTGTGTATTACTATATCTCCATTACTATATACTGATGTCTCTGTGTATTACTGTACCTTCATTACTATATACCTAGGTCTATGTGTATTACTATACCTCCATTACTATATACCGATGTCTATGTGTATTACTATACCTCCATTACTATATACCTAGGTCTATGTGTATTACTATATCTCCATTACTATTTACCTAGGTCTGTGTGTATTACTATATCTCCATTACTATATACTGATGTCTTTGTGTATTACTATATCTCCATTACTATATACCGATGTCTATGTGTATTACTACATCTCCATTACTATATACCTAGGTCTGTGTATATTACTATATCTCCATTACTATATACTGATGTCTATGTGTATTACTATATCTCCATTACTATATACCGATGTCTATGTGTATTACTATACCTCCATTACTATATACCGATGTCTATGTGTATTACTACATCTCCATTACTATATACCTAGGTCTATGTGTATTACTATACCTCCATTACTATACACCTAGGTCTATGTGTATCACTATATCTCCATTACTATATACCGATGTCTATGTGTATTACTATATCTCCATTACTATATACCTAGGTCTATGTGTATTACTATACCTCCATTACTATATACCTAGGTCTATGTGTATTACTATACCTCCATTACTACATACCTAGGTCTATGTGTATTACTATATCTCCATTACCATATACCTAGGTCTATGTGTATTACTATACCTCCATTACTACATACTGATGTCTATGTGTATTACTATATCTCCATTACTACATACTGATGTCTATATGTATTACTGTATATCTGTAAGTTTCTTTATTTATCTTTAATGTATTAGTATAGACTGGACTTCATACGAAACCAGCAACACAACAGGGAGAAACATGGTTCTTCCACTCTTCAGTATATAACAGTGGTTGGGCATGCCTTTCACAGTAACTGTGTCGTGGAATACCTGATGTTCAATATACCAACCTTCAACATCATCAGCGCTCCCATGACAAAAGGGTTGAAGACTGTGAGGAAGCAGTACACGGACGCAGGGTCAAAACTGGAACATGACAGGAAAAGATCCGTCAACTTGGCAATGTCAGCCTACTTCTATAAGTGGCATTATTTAATAGTTACATCATTTGTTCCTTAATGTTGCTTAGAGTCAACCAAGCTGTCAGAGTTAGTGAGTGAGTTCAGGTTTACGCCACACTCAGCAATATTCCAGCTATATGGTGGCGGTCTGTAAATAACTGAGTCTGGAACAGAAAATCCTGTGATCAACAGCATGAGCATCGATCTGCTCCTAGGAACCAATGACGTGTCAACCAAGTCAGTGAGACTGACCCTCTAATCCCGTTAGTCGTCTCTTACGACAAGCACATTCACATCCATGAAAGAACATCCTACACCACAGGTAGAGAGAGAGTCTCCCTATAGTCCTCATGCACCACTTCCACACATCACAACCTCAGTACAACAATGTAGAGGCTACATAGAGAACTGGATTGAGGTCGGGGTCAGTGCTGCTGGTCACTGGTGATGGTGGTGCTAGGATGCAGTGAGTGTACTCACCTTCCTGGTGTTCCTTCCCCTATTTGAGTCTGGTGTCACTGACAACATACCTGTTGATGCTTGCAATATTGCCTGTGCCAAAGAATGCTGTCAGTGTCAGGAAGACCTGTCGCAGGTCAAGGTCATCAACAAACACTTCACAACTGCCCAAGTAGAATGACTGCTCAATACTTCAGCCAGAATAATCCAGCTATATTCCAGCAATGTCACTGCAGTATTCCAATAATATCCCACCATATCACACTAATAATCCAGTAATACTAAGCATTATTATGTAAAAGCATATATTTCTGGCTACTTGATTGGACTACAGGTGGTCACATAGCCACTCACAGAAAAGCATATCAACTCCAAGCCAGGTCTGACCTACTGGAATATTGGTGGGATATTTCTGGAACACTGCTGTGATGGTGGGATATTATTAGAATATTGCTGTGATGATGGGATATTACAGGAATATTGCTGTCATATTACTGGAATATTGCTGTGATATTGCTGGAATATTGCTGTGATAGTGGGATATTACTGAAATATTGGTGGGATATTTCTGGCATATTGCTGGCATATTGCTGGAATATTGCTGTGATGGTGGGATACTGATGGAATATTGCTGGAATATTGCTGTGAAGGTGGAATATTATTAGGATATTGCTGTGATGGTGGGATACTGATGGAATATTGCTGGAATATTGCTGTGATGGTGGGATACTGATGGAATATTGCTGTGATATTGGTGGGACATTTCTGGCATATTGCTGGAATATTGCTCTGATGGTGGGATATTACTAGAATATCGCTGTGATGTTGGTGGGATATTTCTGGCATATTGCTGTGCTATTACTGGAATATTGCTGGGATATACATAGGAGAAAACACTTCTCTGAGGTTTCGTTAGTAAGACCTCTCCCGAGGTTTTACTTTTCGTAATTGTGTTTTCCTAACTCTACATGAACATCAACATTCAAATGATATAGGAGTGTTTGAAATTTGAAATCAATTGACAAATATCATTCAAGATTAAGTTAAAAGTGCAAAAACTTTCACAAGCAAGATTGGAACTGCAACTTTCAGATTTTTAGGCAGATGCTCTACCACATGGCCACCAGGCCAATGGAATAAGCAGGGTTTAGTTATCTATTTACAGTTACAGTCATTAAATTGATTTTACTTGCGCTTCAGTTATTGCCATGTAGCTTCATTAAATGATCATCTACATTGTCATTATCCATCACTGACAGTATATATGTTAGAGAAAACACTTCTCGGTTCTGGTAGACAATGTAAAACCATAGTGGTTAGGACATCCCTCCGCACCAACAGTTTTACCTTGTCTACCAAAACCTTGGAGACATATTTTCTCCTCTACACAAACATAGGTATTGACCTCATCACCAGTCAGTAATTGTATATTATTCCAGTGATATCACAGTAATATTCAAGCAACATCTCAGCAAAATGTGATCAGGCAGACATGTGACCGACAACATCAACATGACATTTAACATGAAGACAAGCCATCAAACCAGAACAACCTGTCCATTATATATATCTGTCCATTGCATAACAAATTTTATCCAATGAGCCTCCACAGACAATTGCTCCTCAACAATTTCAATTCCTCGCCAGCCCTATTCCTTCATCAGGTTGTTTGATGATGGGAAACTGCTTTAGCTACTACAGGGTGTATACTTCAGGACAACACAGACAACAGTAAATCTGTGGCAAGGATACAAAGTAGAAGGCTCGTCTGAGGTCTGCCAGCTGCAGCCATCTTGAATCTAGGGAGCTGTTATGGTGAGATTTGAGGTAGTTGTTGGCAGTGAAATCCGTGTGGGATAACAACTGTAAACACAAGCAAGCTCATATATTTACTACATGCGTCTTCAACTCCACCTTTAAGACAGCAGGTGGCTTTCAAGATCAAATCTGGTATCCTATCCACAAAACTTTTGTAGCATATATTAAGGCAATGATATACTTCAGTTCCCTCTATGGATCAGGATCCTGGACCACACAAGCCTGTGATTGACATTCCAACCACTATCTCCCTCTTGAGGCCCCGCCTGGCATAGAGTGACTGTACCCATCTCCCCATGCGAGTTCCACCATGCGATACAGTGACTGTACCCACCTCCACATGCGAGTCCCACCAAGAGATACAGTGACTGTACCCACCTCCACATGCGAGTCCCACCAAGAGATACAGTGACTGTACCCACCTCCACATGTGAGTTCCATCATGAGATACAGTGACTGTACCCACCTCCCAATGTGAGTCCCACCATGAGGTACAGTGACTATCCAATTTCAAACCCTGAGATGCACTAACTGTATGCATCCACCTCATGTGAGTTCAACCATGAAATGCAGTGACTGTACCTACCCCCCCCCCCCAGACCATGCGAGTCAAAACCTGATGCCCTGAATGTACACATCCACCCCAATGTGAGTCAAACTCTGAGATGCAGTGACTGTACCCACCTCCTCATGTGAGTCCCACCATGAGATACAGTAAATGTACTGACCTTCCTGGAGCGCTCCTCCGTCAAGTTGTGCTCCATGTGGAGCCAAAAGTACAGGAGACTCAGCAGCACCAGAAGGAACATGCTCTCATAACTGACCAGAGTCAAGAAAATGTCATTTCATGTAACAAAGATCAATAGAGTGGTTACTTCTGGGTGAGTAAGTACAGCTCATATAATAACATTTGTGTCTTTGCCTTAGACAAGCAGCAGGAATGTCCGATATTCAAGGATACGTAATGCTCATGAGGAGGTAGGGGCCGATGAAGGTGAGCCCCACACTGGCCAGTCTCTCAGGTAGGTTGGTGCTGGTCAGCAGTGGCCAGACTGGACTCAAGCCTGAAACAATACATGCAGTCCATCAGAGCATGTGCTCCCAAGCCTGGATATAAACAATCATACTACACACTTCATCAGGGCATGTTCCCCTAAACCAAGAGATAAACAATCATACCACACACTCCATCAGGTCATGTTCCCCTAAACCAAGAGATAAACAATAATAACACACAGTTCATCAGGACATGTTCCCCTAAACCAAGAGATAAACAATTATACAACACACTCCATCAGGACATGTTCCCCTAAACCAAGAGATAAACAATTATACCACGCAGTCCATCAGGACATGTTCCCCTAAACCAAGAGACAAACAATCATACCACACACTCCATCAGGGCATGTTCCCCTAAACCAAGAGATAAACAATCAATCCATACAGTCCATCAGGGAATGTTCCCCTAAACCAAGAGATAAACAATCATACCACACAGTCCATCAGGACATGTTCCCCTAAACCAAGAGATAAACAATGATACCACACACTCCATCAGGGCATGTTCCCCTAAACCAAGAGACAAACAATAACAACACACAGTTCATCAGGGCATGTTCCCCTAAACCAAGAGATAAACAATTATACCACACAGTCCATCAGGGCATGTTCCCCTAAACCAAGAGATAAACAATCATACCACGCAGTCCATCAGGACATGTTCCCCTAAACCAAGAGATAAACAATAACAACACACAGTTCATCAGGACATGTTCCCCTAAACCAAGAGATAAACAATCATACCACGCAGTCCATCAGGACATGTTCCCCTAAACCAAGAGATAAACAATCATACCACACACTCCATCAGGGCATGTTCCCCTAAACAAAGGGATTAACCCTGAACTAACACTACACTGGAGGATACTGGTGATGTCTGTCTGCACTCACCCAACATGGCCCAGCTGATGATATGATTGTAGGTGGGGACACCCTGCCGCTGCTTGATGCCGTCTGATGTTGACTTCACCAGTCCCACTGCAGCTAAGATCATCAAAAGCTGAAATAACAGCAAGTTACTTCAAACAAATACTGACGAATTTTACAGTAAAATTCAGAGCAAATAAAAATCTGCTTTGCAATAACCCATTCTGAAACAATAGCAGTAATACAAAGTCTCCTCAGGAAACCCAAAGGCCAGTACTCCCTTTGTACCATAAAAGCTAACACATCCCCATAACTACAAGAGCAAACATTCACCCGAAACGAAAATCTGACACTCCCCATGACCAGCAAGGTCCCCATAACACCTCAAGCACAAGACTCTCCCAGAACCAGATACCTGTATGCCCACAGAACAGTTCCCCTTAACACCTCAAGCACAAGACTCCCCTAGAACCAGATACCTGTATGCCCACAGAACAGTTCCCCTTAACACCTCAAGCACACGACTCTCCCAGAACCAGATACCTGTATACCCACAGACCAGTTCCCCTTAACACCTCAAGCACAAGACTCTCCCAAAACCAGATACCTGTATGGCTATGGAGCAGTTCCCCTTAACACCTCAAGCACAAGATTCTCCCAGAACCAGATACCTGTATGCCCACAGAACAGTTCCCCATAACACCTCAAGCACAAGACTCGCCCAGAACCAGATACCTGTATGCCCATAGAACAGTTCCCCTTAACACCTCAAGCACAAGGCTCCCCCAGAACCAGATACCTGTATGGCTATGGAGCAGTTCCCCTTAACACCTCAAGCACAAGATTCTCCCAGAACCAGATACCTGTATGCCCACAGAACAGTTCCCCATAACACCTCAAGCACAAGACTCGCCCAGAACCAGATACCTGTATGCCCATAGAACAGTTCCCCTTAACACCTCAAGCACAAGGCTCGCCCAGAACCAGATACCTGTATGGCTATGGAGCAGTTCCCCTTAACACCTCAAGCACAAGATTCTCCCAGAACCAGATACCTGTATGCCCACAGAACAGTTCCCCATAACACCTCAAGCACAAGACTCTCCCAGAACCAGATACCTGTATGCCCATAGAACAGTTCCCCTTAACACCTCAAGCACAAGGCTCCCCCAGAACCAGATACCTGTATGCCCATAGAACAGTTCCCCTTAACACCTCAAGCACAAGACTCCCCCAGAACCAGATACCTGTATGCCCACAGAACAGTTCCCCATAACACCTCAAGCACAAGACTCGCCCAGAACCAGATACCTGTATGCCCATAGAACAGTTCCCCTTAACACCTCAAGCACAAGGCTCCCCCAGAACCAGATACCTGTATGGCTATGGAGCAGTTCCCCTTAACACCTCAAGCACAAGATTCTCCCAGAACCAGATACCTGTATGCCCACAGAACAGTTCCCCATAACACCTCAAGCACAAGACTCGCCCAGAACCAGATACCTGTATGCCCACAGAACAGTTCCCCATAACACCTCAAGCACAAGATTCTCCCAGAACCAAATACCTGTATGCCCATAGAACAGTTCCCCTTAACACCTCAAGCACAAGGCTCCCCCAGAACCAGATACCTGTATGGCTATGGAGCAGTTCCCCTTAACACCTCAAGCACAAGATTCTCCCAGAACCAGATACCTGTATGCCCAAAGAACAGTTCCCCTTAACACCTCAAGCACAAGGCTCCCCCAAAACCAGATACCTGTATGCCAAAGGAGTAGTTCCCCATAACACCTCAAGCACAAGGCTCCCCCAGATCCAGATACCTGTATGCCAAAGGAGCAGTTCCCCATAACACCTCAAGCACAAGGCTCCCCCAGATCCAGATACCTGTATGCCAAAGGAGCAGTTCCCCATAACACCTCAAGCACAAGGCTCCCCCAGAACCAGATACCTGTATGCTAAAGGAGCAGTTCCCCATAACACCTCAAGCACAAGGCTCCCCCAGATCCAGATACCTGTATGCCAAAGGAGCAGTTCCCCTTAACACCTCAAGCACAAGACTCCCCCAGATCCAGATACCTGTATGCCAAAGGAGCAGTTCCCCATAACACCTCAAGCACAAGACTCCCCCAGATCCAGATACCTGTATGCCAAAGGAGCAGTTCCCCATAACACCTCAAGCACAAGGCTCCCCCAGAACCAGATACCTGTATGCCAAAGGAGCAGTTCCCCTTAACACCTCAAGCACAAGACTCCCCCAGATCCAGATACCTGTATGCCTACAGAACAGTTCCCCTTAACACCTCAAGCACAAGGCTCTCCCAGAACCAGATACCTGTATGCCCATAGAACAGTTCCCCTTAACACCTCAAGCACAAGGCTCCCCCAGAACCAGATACCTGTATGCCCATAGAACAGTTCCCCTTAACACCTCAAGCACAAGGCTCCCCCAGAACCAGATACCTGTATGGCTATGGAGCAGTTCCCCTTAACACCTCAAGCACAAGATTCTCCCAGAACCAGATACCTGTATGCCCACAGAACAGTTCCCCATAACACCTCAAGCACAAGACTCGCCCAGAACCAGATACCTGTATGCCCACAGAACAGTTCCCCATAACACCTCAAGCACAAGATTCTCCCAGAACCAAATACCTGTATGCCCATAGAACAGTTCCCCTTAACACCTCAAGCACAAGACTCCCCCAGAACCAGATACCTGTATGCCCACAGAACAGTTCCCCATAACACCTCAAGCACAAGATTCTCCCAGAACCAAATACCTGTATGCCCATAGAACAGTTCCCCTTAACACCTCAAGCACAAGACTCCCCCAGATCCAGATACCTGTATGCCCATAGAACAGTTCCCCTTAACACCTCAAGCACAAGGCTCCCCCAGAACCAGATACCTGTATGCCAAAGGAGCAGTTCCCCTTAACACCTCAAGCACAAGACTCCCCCAGAACCAGATACCTGTATGCCAAAGGAGCAGTTCCCCATAACACCTCAAGCACAAGACTCCCCCAGATCCAGATACCTGTATGCCCATGATGACACCTGACATTCTGTTGTTGTTCTTATCCCTGCTGGTCAAGACACCAAGTCTGAAAAACAAACACTGAAATAGAACTAAAGAAACAACATTTGACATTTAGATGGTGCTAATCTTTCTGTCTTTCATATTACACAATGTCAAACTGCTGACCATATATCCACAGGTAACTCAGAAAACTTTTCATTTATTATCAACTAAAGTTATATGTCAACTCAACTCCTAAATGACAAAAGTTCAAAAAGAAGCCATGATACATGTCTGCCAGCACTTACTGATAAACCATGACCGCACCCAGGAGGAAGGCCAGCATCCCTGAGGCGAGGCTACAACACAGACAGGATATACATTCAGTCTCAACATGTTACATGATATAGTTCTATTGTTTCCAGGAATAATTTTCAACAATTGGTGGGTGAAAAACATTACATATATATATATATATATATATTCTATATATTTATTTTATACTTTCAGTTCCAATGATTTTTATTCAATGTAGTGTTTTGATTTTGTTTACCACCCTACTCAGCAATAATTCAACAAGATAAAGATGGCATGTAATCAAGGTAATCAAGTATAAGCAAAACAAGCCAGTGATTGATGTCATGAGCAACAATCAACACTGTCTGAGCTCCCACATCACTAGATCAAGTAAAAATTGTAACCTCCAATTCATACTGCAGCATTTCAATTAAAATGCAGAAGGAAAGTGATGTATACTTCATATATTGATGGGGTGTAAATGCTACTTGTGTTGATTCGAGTCACCTGTGCTACTCACACAAGAATATAGTTGGCGTTCCGGCCAACAACAGGGAGGAGAGGGAACACTGCCAACAGCACACAGCTTAGCAACCACCCATAGGCTGAAAACTGAAATATAGACTGAAAACTGAAACATCACACACACAGCTTAGCAACCACCCATAGGCTGAAAACTGAAACATCACACACACAGCTTAGCAACCACCCATAGGCTGAAAACGGAAACATCACACACATAGCTTAGCAGCCAACCATAGGCTGAAAACTGAAAGATATATCTCTCTCACGCACTCACTGAAACATATCTCTCTCACTCACTCACTCACTCACCCTTCATAAACGATGTTGAAACTTGCAGTTCAGAGTTGTGTTCTTTCCACTGAAACTGATCATGGGTATGAACACCAGACCGGCATTCTAGCTCTGTCAGCAACTTACCCCTGGTGGGGGTCTTAACCAGAGAGGGATACATCGGAAACCTGCATCACTGGGTTTTAATCCCAGATCACCGTTCTCGGTAACCAACATCATCAACTGAACATTTTTTTCACATGAAACACATCTGAATATCATATGCTGTGTCTTACAGGAAGCAGTATTGTATCATTCGTTATCCAAGCACAGCGCCGTCTCTTGTCTGTTAGTTATATGGCCTGGTGGTAAATAACCGAACTCATTCATGTAGCATTCACCTTGCTTCCTTGATATCACTGACCTTTGAGGTGTTGATGACTCCTGATGTCACTGACCAGAAAGCAATGCAGATAAGTCCAATACTCAGCAGCTCCCGCTGGAAGAAGCCTTGAACCTGGACAAAAGAGGCGAGACTAGTAACATAGATTACTCATATTCAAACAGGCATCATTGTGTTCCTCAGTCATAAAAAGTTGCTGATAGAATGCACAAATCATACAAACAATAGGTGATACAACATTACCTTTGGACAATCTCAGCGCATAGAATATATATATCACACCCCTACACATGACACCCTGCAACATTTACACAATGTATTCCTCACTACTATCTCTGTAATACTACACAATATGTTCCTCACCACTATCTCAGTAACACTACACAATATGTTCCCCACCACTATTTCTGTAACACTAAACAATATATTCCTCACCACTATTTCTGTAACACTACACAATATATTTCACACCACGATCTCTGTAACACTACACAATATATTCCTCACCACTATTTTTGTAACAAGACACAGTGGATTCCTCACCACAATCTCTGTAACACTACACAATATATTCCTCACCACTATCTCAGTAACAAGACACAGTGGATTCCTCACCACTATCTTTGTAACACTACACAATATATTCCTCACCACTATCTCTGTAACACTACACAATATATTCCTCACCACTATCTCTGTAACACTACACAATATATTCCTCAACACTATCTCTGTAACACTACACAATATATTCCTCACCACTATCTCAGTAACAAGACACAGTGGATTCCTCACCACAATCTTTGTAACACTACACAATATATTCCTCACCACTATCTCTGTAACACTACACAATATATTCCTCACCACTATCTCTGTAACACTACACAATATATTCCTCACCACTATCTCTGTAACACTACACAATATATTCCTCACCACTATCTCAGTAACAAGACACAGTGGATTCCTCACCACAATCTCTGTAACACTACACAATATATTCCTCACCACTATCTCTGTAACACTACACAATATATTCCTCACCACTATCTCTGTAACACTACACAATATATTCCTCACCACTATCTCTGTAACACTACACAATATATTCCTCACCACTATCTCTGTAACACTACACAATATATTCCTCACCACTATCTCAGTAACAAGACACAGTGGATTCCTCACCACAATCTCTGTAACACTACACAATATATTCCTCACCACTATCTCTGTAACACTACACAATATATTCCTCACCACTATTTCTGTAACACTACACAATATATTCCTCACCACTATCTCTGTAACACTACACAATATATTCCTCACCACAATCTCTGTAACACTACACAATATATTCCTCACCACAATCTCTGTAACACTACACAATATATTCCTCACCACTATCTCTGTAACACTACACAATATATTCCTAAACACTATCTCTGTAACACTACACAATATATTCCTCACCACTATCTCTGTAACACTACACAATATATTCCTCACCACTATCTCTGTAACACTACACAATATATTCCTCACCACTATCTCTGTAACACTACACAATATATTCCTCACCACTATCTCCAGTCCAAGCATACTGCAGGCAACAGAGGCTGTCACAGCCAGGACATGCTTGTTATTATAACACACAGACACTGCACGTTTCAGGACCTGCAATCTGAAAAATATAACTCATCACTTGATGCAGAACATTATTTGGCCTCAGCTAACACATACAACTAGCCCGGAAAATGTTCAGCACACAACATTGTGTTCAATCACATTCCAAGAGTAAGAAAAGACTTAAAACATGTACCTGACTTCAGCTTCTACAACTTTGGCCCACAAGAGCACAGGGAGCAGGCAGTAGAGGTAGTAGGTGATGGGGGATGACTGGACTGAAATCAACAACATCAAGTTCATCAAACATAAACATAACGTCCATGGTCATATAACATACACTCCAAACAGTCAGCAATACATGTTCACATCCGAGCCATTATCCTTGCTGTCAGTATCTTCCATAATTTTCATACGGGGCAAAAATCTCGATGGAAATTATGACACAAAATCCATAATTAAAGAAAATGCCATTAACACAAATGTTTCAACAATAAATAAAGAAAACATAATTCCACTTACTAAACAAGAGTAAGCTGACAATGGCAGCTAGAGCAGTTGCTGCCATGTTAATGTAGCAGAGAGGGGAGGTAACTCTGTTTGACCTGCCGGCACAGAACCAGGTGTGGTTGTGCAGCACCTGCTGCAGGATGTACACCATCCATCCCAGGAAGCTCAGCACTATACTGATCCTGATGGAGGATAGACACAGTGATGAAACACATGCAGTTACAGTAGCAATTACAGGCTTGTCTGGTCCACACACTTTAGTGGGTGAGTGAGTTTCAGTTTTCAATTTCAGCTATATGGCAGTATGTAAATAATCCAGTCTGGACTAGACAATCCAGTGATCAACAGCATGCACATCAATCTGCGCAAATGGGAACTGATGACATGTCACAAGTCAACAAGACTGATTCCGCTAGTTGTCTCTTAGATAAGCATGAGTTACAGAAGGCCAATATTCCTACCTGGACCTTCATGAGTCTTTATACAACTGACACTGCTGTGTGCATTACAAAAAACAAGTCTCACCCCAGGAAGAGTCTGTCATACTTCTGGTAATAGTTCAATCCCTTCAGTGCCACGTTCATCAACTCCCGACTTTCAGATATCTAAAACATGCCAATACAGCATACATGTCAACAAACCAAGTGTCAGATGTTGTGTGTGTGGTACCCAGGGACTGATAAGATCAATGATCCAAGTGACATGCTACAGTATCAACCAGTGAGTCTTCACACCCTACACACTTAGACACCTCTTACAACAATCCAGGATTGGTGAGCACCTATCTATTCAAAACTAAATAACTGTGTCTGTAGACATTCCTAGTTTATTACATCTGATGTAGGTGATCATCATTTTCCACATACCAAAGAATTTCAGACTTACTGCCTCCGCATAGTTTCCTGACTTGATCAGCTGCCTGATGTGCCGGATGAAGTCAGCCTGGAAATAGGTACAAATGTTTGGTTCAAATGATTGAATGAGTGAGCGAATTCAGTTTTATTCTGCTTTTGGCAATATTCTTGCAATATCACATCAGGGGACACAAGAAATGGGCTTCAGTGCCTTGTAGGGAATCTAACTCACGTATGACAAGTGAACAACTTTACCAGCGTAACCATTTAGCTGCCCCACCTGCCCTGGTTAAAAGAAAATGTGGTTGTGCATATTGCATTTTGCTTCATGTGCGATATGGCAGGTGCTTCTACAGCTGCACCACTGACTGATCATTTGAAGTAAGGACCTTCAAAGACATGTAACAAAAGACAAATGACGACATAGTTAATTACTAGTACTTGAAGGTCAGATGGTTATGTAAAAACTAATTATCTATACAGGAAGTTAGATTATTTTTGAAAACTCTTGACCTTACAGTATTATCACTGTTGACATACTGGACCAAGCATATCAGTGGCTACTAGCATGAGGAACAATCTCCACAATCAATATATGTACAAGCAGCGGTCATCCCCACATCTGTCAACTCAATCATCAGTTTTTTCAAATGTCACTTACAGAAAACAGTAGATTTTATGGGGATACTATCTTGTTTTCTAAAATAATCACCAGTCTATGATAAATATAGAAATCACATTCTTACCCATTGTTTCTGCAAGGGGCCATGTGGTAGCCTAGTGGTTAAAGTGTTCGATCGTCACGCTGAAGACGTATATGCAGAGGCATTTTGTACAGGATGTCAACTATAGTAAGCGACTGGCACTGAAACGATGTCCGCTAACACTACATGACCTGGGTTTGATTCCCCATTTGGGTACAATGTGTGAAGCCCATTTCTGGTGTCCCCTGCCGTGATATTGCTGGAATATTGCTAAAAGCGGCGTAAAACTAAACTCACACACTCACTCACTGTTCCTGCAACATTTTCATCTAGGATGTAACTTGGGATCAGTGAGAAAAAAATTGGTTTATGTATTTTAAGAATAGTTTGTATTTTTAACTAATGAAAGATCAAGAAATTCAGGCTAATCCATGTTGGACAGAAACTACAGAAATGGAATAGTTGAGTGTCGAATCAGCTTATAGCCATCATCTACACCAGACATTGAGATATGATCAGACACACATACACTTGTCCCTCAACTCCACAGTACCAGTCATCATATGGGATATGATCAGACACGCATACTCTTGTCCCTCAACTTGACTTATAAAAACTTAAAAAATCAATACTTACTTGCTTTGAGGGTGAAAGTTCACTGAAAATTAAGCATTTGAAGCATGTTAAACATCTGTGACAACACTGTCAAATCATATTTGAAAGAATCGCAAGGAAAGTTGTGTTATCTGAAAATCAAAGCAGATTTATCAATATCGATTAAAATAATTTTAAGCAGATATACTAAAGATAAATAGCAGACTTACAAATATGGTTTAGAATAGTTCATAGCAGATATATTATAGATATATAGCAGATTTACAAGATTTTTCAAATAGTTTTAAAACATGAAAGTGGAGATTACCCAAAAGGTCGGAACGCAGCTGAGACAGTCCTCTCTTTCACTTGCATCATCTTTACCTGTCAAAATAATCCATGAGTAGCTGAATTACAGAGAAATACAATAAAATCATGGACAGTCTACTGGGTCAATACTCAACACCTAGGTAAAAGGCTTTCATCTAAGGATCCCTGAAAGTCCAGGTTAGCGTAGTGGTCTTCAGTAGTACATGTCTGTTGATTGAGGCGACTAACAGGATCAGGTGGTCAGGTTCTCTGACTTGGTTGACATGTCATCGGTTCCATTTGTGCACATACATGCTGTTGATCACTCACCTGATTATTTACAAACCACTGCCATGTTGCTGGAATATTGCTGAGTGTGGTGTAAAATCACATTCATCTAAGGCATTGCTATTGGCTGTGTAGAGTAGATTTCCAGACATTAATCAACCAGACATTATTCCTGCTTTATCCTGACTGTGGTTCGGTCTTGTGAGCAACATAGCAGTGTTTGTGAATTTTACAAAGTAGTAATTATCTGTTTCAACTCTGCATCAATCCCTTGGCAGTTCCTTCATTAACAAGAAATGCTGTGATGTACCGGACACCCTAACATTCCCCGAGTCACACAGGACAGCTTAATGGAAACAAAGGAAGAAAGTAACAGTGGGACAGCACATCTTCCTTCATAGCTTCCATACTGTATCATCAGGTGATATTTAGATGAATTACATTATTACCTAGCATTGTTCATCCTCCTGATTGTGTGCAAGTATTAGCCAAACAGTATTGTTTACCAACCTCATTCTGTGCAAGTATTAGCCAAACAGTATTGTTCACCGAACTGACGCCATGCAAGTATTACGTAAACAGTATTGTTCACCCACCTGATACTGTGCAAGTATCTGCTGTGCATTAGCATAAATCCCCTCTGCTTGTTCCCATAGCGATACCCCCAGGTACTCAAGGGGCAAAACTCCCTACAATGTGAAAAACATTCATAAACTAGCATCAGAACAGACCCTTAACACCACTCAAATCCCAGGTTAAAGAGTCACAACAGCAACAGAAATGCATTAGCAATCATGAGTCAATAGTGATATGGTAGCCATGGCAACAGAGCAATATCATAACAGCAATACAGCAAAAAAGTATCAACAGCAATATGATAGCGATCAGCAATTGAATGTCAACAGCAATGGGGTAGCAACAGCAACAGTGTAGCAATAGAGTATCAACAGCAACAGAGCATCAACAACAAAAGGGTATCAACAGCAACAGGGTATCAACAGCAATAGAGCATCAACAGCAACAGGGTATCATCAGCAACAGAGCATCAACAGCAACAGGGTATCAACAGCATTAGCAGAGCAACAGTAATAGATGCGTAAACAGCAATAGAGTATCAACAGTAATACAGCATCAACAGCAATACAGTAACAACATTAATGGAAAGGTCAACAGCAATAGAGTTTTAACAGCAGTAGAGCATCAACAGCAATTGAGTAGCAACAGCAACAGTATAGGAATAGCTCTAGGAAGGTCAACAGGAACAAAATGGCAACACGAGAGAGCCATGGCAATATCAGCATAATCAGTAGAGCAGTAACAGAAACAGGGAAGCACTTGCAAATGAATAGTGCAAATAGTTGCATCAGCAAATCACACAGATGTATCACACATGTACCATGTATGTCATGCATCGTTATGAAATTACATGGGTTTTCAGAATTGATCATAAAACAAAGGTCCATTTGCAGCTTACAATTGAGTGCCCCATGACATTCTGTTTCTAGGTTTGTAAGTGAGACTAACAAATGAAAGCAAATTACCACAGAGTTCATGGGAAAGGCAACACCGATGAGGTACGCCATGAGGGGAGCAACATCAGCCTGAAACAACACCATCAACGTCATCAACACGGGACATCTTAAGGTTGTGTAACTGCTACTGGAAAAATACAGTTCATCTGAGTTTCTTGGTTTCTCTATCTGAACGTTATGTGACGCGTAAAACTTACAATCTAAGTAACTTAGCCTCAGTACTTTTCATTACACTCTACTACTGAGTCTGGCAAAACCTTATGGGAGGTCATGTCAGGTAACCTTTGAGATTGACCAATCAGAATACAGCTTACCAAATTGCGAAAGTGGACATTCACATATACCTTTTGAACTTTTTGTCTCGAAAAGGTTCTTCCCGAACAATTTCGAATGCTATTTAGCATACGCTCGCTTCCGGGTGATGCACATGGCACACATTACAACCATGACAACGGTGAGTAAACAGTCATGAAAATAGTGATTTTGGCAATATTCAAGGATGTCATCTTGCGGAAATAATAGCTAATGGTAACCATGTACACAGAAACCCAAAAGTGTATATACTGCAGGTCAATTAACTGTGTTATATGCAGATTTTCATTTGTGGAGAGATCTGTGTCAATGACCTGAATATTCTGTAAGTTCCTTCGATTCATAAGCAGTAGCCATTGTCTGATTGGTTAAATCTATTTAACCGTATCCCGTTTGATTGGACAGTCATAGGCTGCTCAAAGGTCACCTGATGTGACCTTCTACTAGGGTTTGTTAGACTCAGTGGTGGAGTGTAACGAAAAGTACTGAGACTAAGTTTACTTAGACTGGTAAAATTTAATGCAGGAATTCACTGCACACTCCTGTGATTAATTTGGTTAGGACTGCTGAAGGTCCAGATTATGTTTCTCAGTTTGTTTGCTGTCTGTGGGTGTGTGGACATGGCAGCCTGCAGAACTTTGGGATGTAATAAAACTTAAATACTGCTCAAGGCAGGTCTCTCTCACACTGACACATATGCATACACTCACACACACTCTCACTGCATGGCTGCACAGTGTATGGAGAAGGACAACATGTCACATATAGCAGGAAAAAAGTCCACCTACCTGCTGAATATCAAATCTGGCTACATTATTTAAGTTCCAATCTGTAATCAAAGATAATACTTCATTAACTACACAAATATTTCTGGATGGATTCATGTCTTCATCACTGTTAAAATAAACATGTGACCCTCTTGACAAATACTTTACTCTGCTAATGTATGCAATTTGTACTTTTGCTGATAATAGTGTATATGACAGGAGAAACCAGTTGTATCTATGCATTAAATTCCTCTGGGAACACACCTGTGCAGAATGTGTCTGGATAGGTTCCACATGTCTCAACCTTCCGAGGCCTGCGTAGCCCTGCCCCCCAAGTCACAATGGGAGTCAGTGTCTCAGACGGAAGGCCTGCTCCATGAGAACCTGCAATATTTACAAATCTTTCATTTCTGCATTTCATTCCACCTACCTCGATCCATCATAACAAGTTCAATAGACATATTTCCACCTACCCCAATCGGTCATGCCATGGTCAGCAGACATGACATAAGCTGTGCGGCCATCTTGGTTATAGAAGTCTTCAAACAGAGACACCATTTTCTCAACCCCATGGTTGAGGTGATGAATATTTTCTATGTACTCTCTGGAAAAGAAATTACAGACAGTTTCTGAGTTACTTTGAGCCATGGTTTAATAGGATGAACATCTGCTGTCGACAATTTATATGGTAGTTTCATTCTCCAAGTTGTCATCAGCCAACTGATGATATCAGTGGGGCATATCTGGTGTATGCAATACACGGTTTTCAGTTTGTTCTAGAAATTTACCTTGAGTGTGGTTTGTGAGAATGTCCATTTGTGTCTAATCCGAGAAGATGAAGGAAGAAGACAATCTTATCTTGCTGCAGTTGATGAAGTAATGTTGCATTGTTCTTGGCCGAGGAAAGGAATTTCTGGAAAAACACACATCAACATTCTGTGTAATTGTGAATTTCTGTACACTTCAGCTCTGACAATCTACATCAGCTCAATCATGTCAATGTGGACACAGATTTTGCCATTTTCAAATTATCTGTAAAATGAAGGAATATTGTTTTGTCTACCTTGACCTTCTGGTAGACCCAGGTATCGAGCTGACTGGCATCGAAACTGGCGAAATCTTCCTCAGCTGAAGAGTAGCAGTGAGTAAACACATGGTCGCCAGTTGCACCTAAAACAAAGAACATCATAAATATTATGGTTTCACATTCTGGGAAACATGAAATATGTAATTTTCTCATTTAAATGTCTCAAGTATTCAAATCTCTTCCACTCATCACCGTAAAGTGTCCAAGCGTAATAAGCATGAGTCAAGATAAGGAAAAATAATCCAAACTGGCCAAATACCTGAACTATTTCTTTTTTCAGCTCAGTATTTAGAACCTGGTTTCAAATGGAGCAAATCATTACTGTCATTCACTAGCTAACACCAACGCTAGGTTTCAGATACAGTAATGAATGCCAAGTTAAATACGAGGTTAAAGTTCCCCTGAACTTCAGAAAATAAGGGATCATAACTCTGTACAAAACAATATGACATTCACACAACATCTGGCATTGTAGATAAAACTGTGAGATGTACCTTTGGCAAACATTGGTAGTATGTCTGGACTGCCCCATGACCAAGTGTAGCGACTCTCATTGAAAACAGAGTCAAACTCAACTGGATTTTCCTTCCATCCTGTAAGGAATAAGTCAAAACGTACTCATTATCCATACCGTTACCATCAAACAGAAATACCATGAATATAATGTACGTTTGAATTAGCAGGTTTCAGAATGCTTTAAGTACTGTGTTGAGTCTGAAAATGAGTGAGTGAGTTTTAGTTTTATGCTGCTTTTAGCAATATTCCAGCAATATCATGGTGGGGGACACCAGAAAATGGGCTTCACACATTGTACCCATGTGGGGAAGTGAACCCGGGTTTTCGGCGTGACAACGCTTTAACCACAATGCTACCCTTCCGCCCCGGAAAATGTGAGTACAATAAACCTGTGGGATTGTAACACATTATCTTGAACTGACAAAATGGCATCATACCTTTCGCCACGGCACTGACATCTTCATAGAAGCCAGCAATGAGCGCCACATGCCCTGGTCTCGACTCTGTTGGCACCCGAGTGTGTGATACGCCCCATGATCCTTTGTCCTCAATAACATTCCTGTCATAGACATGAGCATAATTACAAGTGCTATCATAGCAAATAGAGGTAAGTTAACACAGACAAAACTTGCCCAATAACATAAATCACTGATTATCTGAGGTTCAATATCTCATGTTCATTTTAATACCACTGATCACCTGAGATACAGTTTCCGTCCTGATTGATCTCTACTCTGCTGAAAGAAACGGTCTGCTCTCAGTCCATCTGCAACAAACAGTACCAGTCGCCTGGCAGGTGGTGGAGAATCGGGAACACTTGGTGTCATTCCATGCACCAATGGTGATGTGAAGTAAATGTCAAAGATAGAGTAGAAGAGAATCAGGTGAACCACCAATCCAGACAGCATCAGCTGCCACACCTTCATCTTCCACAGCACCACTGGCAAAAGGAACAAACATCATCGGCTTATTTACAACCTACACTATCAAAACATCTCTACACTACTGCTAGGTCTAATGTAGTTACATCACTGTCTTTAAGTGTTGCTAATGGCGGTTTGAGGAGGCAGTTGATTTGTTAAAAAATTTACATGGCCAATATTAAAAATGCAAAGTGTGTGTGCGTGTGTGCGTGCGTTTCATTACATATGTGTACTCACATTTATATTTATTTTGCACTAACCAGGAAATTTCAATACAATCAAAGTTCTTTTGGTTATACTGAACAATCACCCAACAGATCGTGATATCATACGTTCAATTTACAGATTGTGCTGACATTGTAAACCGCCTCTGATGATAACCTCATCACAACAACCAAGAAATACTAATGAATTCGATCTGGTTCTCGTGTGAAATGGAGTCTATACATAAGTGGTATTTCAGAACATAGCTTTGCGGGACCGGGTTTACCGGTGTGGGTTTGATAAACTCGCGCGACTACACTTCCTCACGGGTTTATTGTGAACGTACAACTTAATGTCATTTGCAATGTCTGTCAAAATAATCAAAATGTGGGAACTGCGATGCAGATTAGTTTTCAAATAACACAAACAAGCAGGAACCTGAGACGAGCAGACATGTGCCCAACAACGCGGAAATGAACCGGAAGTTTATACAATATGATAACAAGAAAATGATTGGCTACTGAACTGTTTGGATGACCAATTGTAAATGTGTTGACATTTATGTGGGAAACCGAGAATCTATTGGCTTAACGTCTTCAACTTTGTCCAATCGAAAGCGCTGTAACAAACGGATTTTGACATTTCCGTCGACACGGGCTGTGGCTATATACACGACATCGTGTATATAATGCTCTTATATACACGACAAAACAATGTCGTGTATATAAGTCTGTTATATGCACGACGGTGCTTTCATATAATGCTGCCATTCACACTGCAATTAAATAATTTAATATATGGTAGCATAATAATTGATAATGAAGAAGTTTTTTTGCGTCACTACCAGTACCAGTGTAGACTCAAATTTCTGTCATAACATTGAAGTTATGGTACCAATGCTGTGTAGATATATTTTTGGGGCTTTTTATCAGACTTTGTGAAATGAATATAATTATTACGAATCTTGCATGCAGATATATTTTGTGCTGCGAATTTTTTAATTTATAAATAAAATCGAACACAAACTAAGTTCATTCAATGATCGTACAAGTGTTATGTTCAACATATTTGTACATGCTCATATATTGAGCATATCTGTAACAAAAAATTATTTTCCGTAAGTATTAAATGTAGTATTTTCCCTTAGGAAGGCAATAAGCTCTGCAAGGCAGCTGGTCAGCAGTTACATATGTCTGGAGATGAAACGCTACAAAGCAGCGGTTACCCCTGTATATGTCAGATGACAAAGTAGACACCTGGTGGGAACTAAGTAATAAATTAATGAATATGTAATAAGGAATATACCACCCTGAAACCACAAAAAGCTTGTGATTGTGTATGTGAGCGCGTGATTATCCGACTGCTAATCTGTGTAAATGATTGATTGCGTGTATGCATGGGAGAGTGTATGAGTGAGGAAGAGCATTATTGTGTGCATGCGTGCGTCAACGTGGTTATAACTTCCATGTGATTGTTTTCTCTTATTTTATTGTAAAGCTGTGATATTCTGACATTTTAGTGTCTCACGGGCCATACAGCCCGAGTGCTTATATATTTAATGTATAACTTTCAAAAACAGTTTCTCTATGGAGAAAGGCACCATTCCCCATGTCTGTGTTAGGAGAAAAAAATCTACAAGGCAGCAATTTCCTTTGAGTGTGTTTGGGGACATACCCCTACCGAACACAGGGTAAATGCGAGTGTTAAGAGATAAAACCACACTAGGCAGCTGACGTCTCTAAATGTATCAGGCGATAAACTCTACAAAGCCGCAGATGCCCCTGTTTATTTTAGGAGAAATGAGTAACCATGGCAACGATTACATCAAGCGGGTATCAGTGCATATTAGGAGACAAATTCTACTACGCAGCGGGTACTTGTGTGTATTAGGAGATAAACCTACAACGCAACAGGTACATGTGTGTATGAGGAGTTAAGTCTACATGGATGCAGGAATCTGCGTGTTAGGATATATACCACCCAAGGAAGCTGGTACTTGTGTGTCTCAGGATATAAACTCTTCAAGGCAGCGGGTACCTGTGTGTATTAGGAGATAAACTCTACAACGCAGCGGGTGCATGTGTGTATTAAGAGAGAAACTCTATAACACAGGATGACAAGTATCCGACATATATTATTCCAAATAAGTCTTAATATGTCGTTGTTGTAGTCGTTGTTTACACCTTCGCATATTTCATGGTCTGCAAACGCGTCGCGATATAACAAAATTACGTTTGAAAACCATCATACACAGTAGGGTTATCACCAGCACCAAATAATAATAGAGCTACATGCATGTCTACGTTCTGAGAAACAAATGTTCTGTAGTCACAGATTGTATATAAAACATCTAGTCATTCACCAGTAACGAATGTAAACAAGACGGGGTTCATACTATGGAGCAAAGTGGACACATGTATCGGCCTTTCGGTTGCTCCAGCACAAACGAAATGTCACCGACGGTCACAACCACCGCAGAGGACCCACTGATGTTTCTTTTGCCTATATGGGGGATCACTACAAAATGGTAGGTCGCAAAGAGTGTTTCCATTGTCCTTCATTTTCTCCACAAATGTAGCAGCTGCAATTCCCCTGAAGTACTCGCAGTGACACTGTCGGAATACACAACACGACATGCCACTGAGTACCGTCACAGCATTCTGAAGCATATTGACAAATAATCAAGGTGTGTTTCAAGATTCCACTTATTTTAGTTTGCCCACTTCACATAAGATATTACTCTGTTCATTAAATGTGTACTGAATTATAGATAGGCTTCTCAGTGGATGTATCAAGAGTGTTTTTATTGCAGCTGTTTTCTCTATTGCAGCGCTTTTTTGTTCTTGTATTTATTGGGGTTTTTTTCAGGAACCTCTTTACCATGAGAACAAATACGCCACAGCTACTTCCATCCGCCTGTAGGCTACGGGGCACTTCTTTTTCTCTCCAGCATGCATCCCCGGGATATCGGTTTTTTTTTTTTCATGAACTCCCTGTAATATATATATTTTGAAAGGTATGCATAATGTAGACACAGTAGCGTTTCACATTCAGTACATTTAGGATGATATATATTTTTGTATAAAACACATAAATGATTGCTGTGGGCAAAATATCAGGAACTGGACATGACATGCCCCTAAATGTAATGTGATTTGTGCCCTGTCCACATATTGGTTGTGTTCAACAGACTGTTCCCAATTGCAAGAACATAGCCTGGTACAGATATGGCAAATGTCCGAGGCATTAAGCTCAACAGCAAAACTGTATCTGTTTTTTTTTAATATGCATGTACAACACATATGAGTAAAGAGGTACGCCTCTGCGGAATCACGGCACTATATTAATTTTGATTGATTAGATTAGATGATTAGTTTGGCAAATAGAAAGAATATTAGGTAAGTGGACACCTATTAAATGTCAGAAACCTAAGAAAAGTTGCCTGACGACTATAGTCATCACAAATAGTTGACGAATAATTGACGAGTGACATTGGCGTAGTCGTAAGTATCGGATACTGTTGGGTCCGTCTTGTCGAATTGAGGCTTCACTAGCAATTAAATGTCGACTTCACTCGCAATCCATCGTGGAAAAGTTAAGTACCGACGTGTTCAGCCTGACCAGCTTTACCCAACGAACATAATGGCCGTTATGTCATTGTGACAGGTATATACCATATTGTGTATAGAACGGCAGTGTACGGGGAGGCAGGAACCTTCACAGATATACTTATGTCACGTTGTAAGTTAGGCCATTTTAGGTCGATGTAACGGAAGAGGTCAGATTGTTAGTACTTACCGCCAGTGTGAAATGTATCTTGTACCTCTCACTGTTGACTTTATGGAATCCAGAATACTTATATCATGCGTCCTCATATTGGCAACCATAGGTATCCAGTGGTGACTAGTGCAGATCGACAGAAGGACCTAGTGGTATTCTGCAAGTGGTACCTATATCAAAGTCAAAACTCATTACTGTCAGAGCATTTATTTACCACCTTTATATAATCTCAGGTGAATTTCATAACTGCAAAAGTTACATGTAAAACGACGACATATGCCAGATGATACTTACCTGATTGAAAAAAAAACCAGAACGTTGAGCAGACTTAAAAAGAAAACTGTTTCTTTTAATACACCAAGACTATGTCAAGTTATCCATTCTCCGTTAAATTGCAACATGATTTGAATGCCGATAGCGTTGACAGACATAACAAGAACAGCTCATCCTTCTCTAATTGTCATTGTTAAAACAAAGTTACGTGAACGTTCTTGACATTTGAATAGATGTAGTCATTTTGCTGACTCTCCAATAGTTTGAGTATAAATATCAAATCATCCCATAGTTGACCCTCCCATAATACAGCAGGATTTGCACAAAATTATGTTGTGACAAATTCCCGGACGACCTTACACCAGTAAATGCGTTTTATGTTCTCAACTGTCTTAATAAATAACATTAGATTATGTCATGGCCGGCATAACGTTTATTCTCAACTCAGAATGTCAGCGACAAGACAACACCGTCCCTCAGAACAAGTTTCAAATCACGTTCCTTTTCCGAAGCAGTGCCGTCATCACTCTTGTTGGTGGTGGTCAAAACTGGTGCAGCTGTTGGTGACGGTGCCGTGTCTGTCTCAGTAGGCCTTCTGACTGTCGACAGAGCCGCGCATGTACGTTTACTGGACTTCCTCTGAATGACGCCATCTAGGCGGGCTTCCATCTCTGCTGAGGTCCTCTGCAGTAAAGGAATGAATTATAGGTTATGGAAATAGTTCCCTTGAGATTTTTCTTATGCGCACACGGAACGATTTTCATTCTTTATATTTCGGAAAAGCAAACAATACAAACAACATTCAAATGTTTCAGCTAGCCATACCTTGTAGCTTCGGATTGCCAGAGACTTGTGTCCTGTCCTCTCAACTATCAGCTGCTCGTCTAGGCCAGAATCATAGAGACGTGTTGCTGTAGTCACCCTCAGTGAATGATTTGAATAAAATCCACCAAATCTTGCCATTTTACACAGTCGTCCGACATTGCCTCTCAAAGGGTGCAACCGAACCGGAATATCAGCATACCATGCATCTTCTCGAATAAATTTCAGGGGCCTCAAGTAAAATGCGGTGCACTTTCCGTCTTTAGGTCTAAAAATAGGATTAATTTTCAAATGTAATTACTATAAATACACGTTTCCAAAGTGTGAAACATAGTATAGTTAAAGTGATTAATGATACTGTCCCTTGCATAGGTTTAAGCATCTCATTTTAATTATGCGTAAGTGAGTGAGTCTACTTTTACGTCGCACTCAACAATATTGTAGCGTCATGGCGGCGGTCTGTAAATAATCGAGTCTGGACAAACAAGTGATCAGTAACATGAGCAATTGGAATTAATTTACGATTATGTGTGTCAAACAAGTCAGCGAGTCTGAACACTCGACCCGTTAGTCGCTTCTTACTAGCAAACAAGGATAAGATGGACCGTAGCAGAAAGAGTTTTACGAGAAGCAGGCGCAGTATACGGCAATGACTAAACCCATTTGCTTTGTAAAAGGTAGAGCAGATGAAACTGATTCTGCGCGTAGCTCATAAGACTCCGACGTCTATACAAACTATGAAGATATATCAGGAAGCATATTTTCCTGCCAAATCCATTGATAGCTCACCTGAGTGACATGTATTTTTCATAAAGCCGGACAAGGCATCTGTTTAGACGCTCTAAATTCTGGGAGACGTAGACACATTTTCTTTCACACTTTCGATGTTTTAAGCCACCTCTGTTGGTTTTGGATACATCCTCCATGTATCTGAGACTTTTTGACCCATCTACACCTACTGTTATTTCGAACTGTGAGTTTGGACCCGTTCTGAGATACCTATGCTCATCGCCTTCTCTAAGAGCACAATTGAGGCCACTGAGGTACACCATTGTATCTAATAGCTGTTGTGGGCTGCGCTCCCCTAAGATCTCCTTCTCCCACAACACGTCCTCCTGATCTACACTGATCACTTCAGCCTGTCTTTTCTCTATTCCAATTCCCAGTTTAGCCAGCGGCTTCATTCTTGCATCTATCACAGACCTTAATCCCTGAAAGAAGTGAGACTCGAAAAGGTTTAAATGCGTCCATTTGTTCTGATGTAATACTGCAGAGAAGAGACAATTTCGTAAAGCGTATTTCCACGATATTCCTCGCCCTTCTGATTTCTGACCTCAGCTATGAAAAACATCAAGGTTTTATTTAGTTCACATTCCTTCTGAGCCAGTGGTTCAATGTCAGGGTTTAAATAAATATCCTCTCTCCTGCCCCTCTTACACCGTTCTCTCACCCACTCTTGATACAAACGAAGTGCCCACTTACTCTTGCTTTCAGTATTCGAAATGTCAAAATCTGATGCTGGCTGGCCAAACCTTGCTGAAATAATATCTACGCTAAGTTCTGGAGTTTCAGGTGTCGAAGGTTCTTTTAATGACGTCACTTGCGGGGGAGGGTTACTGGGCAACATATTAAAAAGGTTGGATTCAATTTCTTGGCTTGCTTTGTACAAATCAGTATCAGAACCAGAAGAACAACCTTCAAGATCAACCGGTTCACATTTTCCCACATCAAAGTTTGGAAGTGCATTATAATCACAATAAGAATTTAATAACATCTCAAAATCTGAATTAACGTCAACCTCAAAAGTGTCTGTGAAACGGTGTTGTGTAACAAACACGTCGATGTCGGAATCACTCATACCGCATAGGCCTACCGAGTCCCACGATGTTCACAGATGTACGTGTCATGATGAACGTGAATATATAACCCCCGCCCTCCCATAGTTGACCACGTTTATTTGCGTGTTTTAACGACACGTTTGGTCATGGCCATGTACAGCTAGAACAGTCCTCCATTAGTTTGGCTCGTGAATATCACAAGAACATTGGTTTGAGTTATACGCTTTATCGAACTTTGTTTTAAGTAGGAAAGTCCTCAACCTCGCTACTATTTTCGCACGTGAAACCTGTCTCGGCCTAACGGGGTCGAACAAGCTTCACGTGCGAAAATAATAGCGAGGTTTTGGACATTCTCCTATACATAATGCTATACATTACTATTTCTCCACATGCAATTAATACATGTAATTATAACAAAATTCATTCATCTATTTAAAGGGATTCAGCACGAACACATTTATGGTAACAGCGTGTGCGTGCATGGTGGGCGAGCTGGATGAGGCACCAGGCTCGTTATCTAGCAAGTTTGAGGTGTCGGTATCGAGCCCAACTATACTGACGCTTTAAGTGATGTCACAACCCCTAGTGTACAGTACACGACCCTGTACGCTTAAAAGAATACAAGAATCCGGTGGCAGATGAAATACGTGCAAACACTTAGTTACGGGTACAGGAATGCGCAGTAAAATTGGACAAAGTACTGTATGCGTCCCAGCTGATATATGCTGATATATAGCAATTGTAGCATTATTGTGTCAGCTCATTCTATACTTGCTTGTATCTCTATATTTTAAAATGGGAGCGACGTTCGTCCATTCATGACTTGTATATTTTCATGAATAAAATATGTTTAAAGAAACGATGCAATGCGCCCGCCCCTAACCCCCAGACACAATACATATTATGAAACTGTGAAAATATAGACTTGCCACATATTCTACACTTGCATGAGTTTTCTTGGACATATTTATGTATTTTTGGGTCTGTGTGACAGATTATGGATAGCTTATACGTACTACTTACCTTCTATAATCAATACTCTGGTGTTGTACAAGATACCTACTGCAGCGGATACCTTTGTATTACACCAGCTTAGGCTGCATAAAATTAATTAAACGTTTCTCGGGCACATGTTTTTCAAACGTGACGAGGGCGGTTGGACCTTGTTTTTTTTAATTTTTGATAGAAAAAAAGTGACGAGGGAGGGAAACATTTTTATTTTTTCTCTCTCAGAAATACCGCTTGGAAAGTTTAGCACATGTTAATGAGTTGTAGATTCAGTCAAACTCGTTCTTACAGACACTGATTCTTATAGTGGACAAATGTATGAAGGGGACGAGGCAAAGTCAAACTTATTATTTTTAAAATGACAATAAAAACATGTTATGCTCACAAATAATATTTCACTTTTTTTATATAGCCTTAAAACATGAACATGTCTGGTTCAGTGCCTATCTAATGCCCAAACTGATACCAATGGATCAGTCCAGAGTAATCAATTAGACAAATGGTTATGTTTATTAAGTATATTTATTACAAGTCCAAAAGAGATATAAGATGAAAGTAAGTAATAAATAGTAAATAATATATATGGTACTATGTTCATCATGACCATTCGTGACATATTAAGCACAGCGTTTCCACAGAATTTACAAACAAAATATTTGTATCTCTAGCATGTACTACTTATGGCCGTTATCATTGTAACTGATCGTGTACATTCTTGACACTTTCAGCACTGGATGTATATGTAAGTCTGATACAGGAGTTGACCCCTTCATCTTGTGAGGAGATTTTCAAAGGTAAACATATCATGGATTTGAATGAATAATGGCGGTTATGTCTGCTTACGGTTTGGTGAAATTGCATTAAAGTACAAGTATAAACAGCAGCACTTTCAAAATTTAATAGTGAGTGCTGATAAGGCGGAGGCATGTTCTACTTTATTCTGAGAAATGTATGCGTGTAATATGCGTCTCTCTCTCTCTCTCTCTCTCTCTCTCTCTCTCTCTCTCTCTCTCTCTCTCTCTCTCTCTCTTCTCGTTTTTGAGGCTGAGTGAACTTGGCGTTCCCGTAAAAATATCTACGGAATGCCTGAATACATTGTGGAGATCAGTTCCGTAGCCCCTACTATTGGACAATATTTATTTAAAAAGACATTCGAGAAACAAAAATATAATATTGCGATAATAGAATACGAGACAGGGCCCAGTTCAATGTAGCGCTTGTCCTCCGGTGGCACAAGGGCTTGTAACCGGTGTACAAGCAATGTACCAATCACAGCGCGTCTTGCAAAGCGGGGAAGGAAATTATCCAGTCGTGTATATTGTACCACAATATACACGACGTCGTGTATATAGACGATTCGGTCGACACGACATCGTGTATATAATGCTCTTATATACACGACAAGACAATGTCGTGTATATAAGTCTGTTATATGCACGACGGTCCTTTTATATAATGGTGCCATTCACCCTGCAATTAACTAATTTAATATATGGTAGCATAATAATTGATACTGAAGTTTGTGTCACTACCAGTGTCGACTCAAATTTCTGTCTAAAATTTGAAGTTATGGTACAAATGCTGTGTAGATATATTTTCGGGGCTTTTTATAAGACTTTGTGAAATGAATTTAATTATTACTAATCTTGCATGCAGATATATTTTGTGCTGCGATTTTTTAAATTTATAAATAAAATCTAACACAAACTAAGTTCATTCAATATTCGTACAAGTGTTATTTTCAACATATTTGTACATGCTCATATATTGAGCATATCTATAACAAACAATACGATATCTGCAACAAAAGATTTATTTTCCGTAAGTATTAAATGTAGTATTTTCCCTTATAGAAAGGCAATAAGCTCTGCAAGGCAGCTGGTCAGCAGTTACATATGTTTGGAGATGAAATGCTAAAAAGCAGCGGTTACCCCTGTATATGTCAGATGACAAAGTACACACCTGGTGGGAACTAAGTAATTAATTAATGAATATGTAATAAGGAATAAACCACCCTGAAACCACAAAAAGCTTGTGATTGTGTATGTGAGCGTGTGATTATCCGATTGCTAATCTGTGTAAATGATTGATTGCGTGTATGCATGGGAGAGTGTATGAGTGAGGAAGAGCATTATTGTGTGCATGCGTGCGTCAACGTGGTTATAACTTCCATGTGATTGTTTTCTCTTATTTTATTGTAAAGCTGTGATATTCTGTCATTTTAGTGTCTCACAGGCCATACAGCCCAAGTGCTTATATATTTAATGTATGTACATATTGTAAAAGCACGTGACACTTTAGAAAACAGTTTCTCTATATATGTCTTAGGAGAAAGGCACCGTGTCCCATGTCTGTGTTAGGAGAAAAAAATCTACAAGGCAATTTCCTTTGAGTGTGTTTGGGGACAAAACTCTACCAAACACAGGGTAAATGCGAGTGTTAAGAGATAAAACCATACTAGGCAGCTGACATCTCTAAATGTATCAGGCGATATAACTCTACAAGGCCGCAGATGCCTCTGTTTATTTTAGGAGAAATAAGTAACCAAGGCAACGGTTACATCAACCGGGTATCAGTGTGTATTAGGAGACAAATTCTACTACGCAGCGGGTACTTGTGTGTATTAGGAGATAAACCTACAACGCAACAGGTACATGTGTGTATGAGGAGTTAAGTCTACAAGGATGCGGGTATCTGCGTGTTAGGATATATGCCACCCAAGGAAGCGGGTACCCGTGAGTCTCAGGATATAAAATCTTCAAGGCAGCGGGTGCCTGTGTGTATTAGGAGAGAAACTCTACAACGCAGCGGGTGCATGTGTGTATTAAGAGAGAAACTCTATAACACAGAATGACAAGTATGTGACATATTTTAGTCCAAATAAGTCTTAACATGTAACGGAATACACTTATGCAATATGACAATATTATAATAGAAGACACGAATACAGTACAGGTGGGACAACAAACATATATGCGGAATGACACTCATATAGGTGGGACAACCCCTGTGCAGCTGGAAAAACACCCATGCAGGTAGAACAACACTCATACAGGTGTGACAACACCGACATAGGTAGGACAAGACCCATATAAGTGGAATGATGCTCATGCAGGTGGGACAACACTTATATAGGTGCGACACTCATACTGGTAGAATGCTCGTGCTGGTGGAATATCATCAGGTGGAATGACACTCATGCAAGTGGGACAGCACCGATACAGGTGCAATGACACTCATACAAGTGGAATATCACAATGGTGGAATGTCGCTCACATAGCTAGAATATCAAACAGGTGAAATGACAGTGAAATGAGTTCCAGTCATATAAGATTCATGACGTGTTTACGGTGTGATTTCAGTGATATCCCTACTGTATTTGAACATTTGCAAAGGTATATCGTTGTTTACACCTTCGCATATTTCAGGGTCTGCAAACGCGTCGCGATATAACGAAATTTGCGACAATATAGCCCACGATGTGCGTTTGAAAACCATCACATACAGTAGGGTTATCACTTAAATAGCACCAGCACCAAATAATAATAGAACTACATGTATGTCTACGTTCTGAGTAACACATCTTCTGCAGTCACACATTGTATATAAAACATCCAGTCATTCACCAGTGACGAATGTAAACAAGACGGGGTTCATACTATAGAGCAAAGTGGACACATGTATCGGCCTTTCAGTTGCTCTTCAATTCCAGCACAAACGAAATGGCACCAACGGTCACAACCACCGCAGAAGACCCACTGATGTTTCTTTTGCCTTTCGGGGGGATCACTACAAAATGGTAGGTCGCAAAGAGTGTCTCGATTGTCCTTCATTTTCTCCACAAATGTAGCGGCTGCAATTCCCCTGAACTACTCGCAGTGACACTGTCGGAATACACAACACGACATGCCAATGAGTACCGTCACAGCATTCTGAAGCATACTGACAAATAAGCAAGGTGTGTTTCAAGACTCCACTCATTTTAGTTTGCCCACTTCACATAAGATATTACTCTGTTCATTAAATGTGTACTGAATTGTAGATAGACTTCTCAATGGATGTGTCAAGAGTGTTTTTATTATAGCCGTTTTCTGTATTGCAGCTCTTTTTTGTTTTTGTATTTATTGTTTTTTAGGAACCACTTTACCATAAGAACAAATACGCCACAGCTACTTCCATCCGCCTGTAGGCTACAGGGCACTTCTTTTTGTGTCCAGCATGCATCCCCAGGATATCGTTTTTTCTCATGAACTCCCTGTAATATATGTATTTTGAAAGGTATGCATAATGTAGACACAGTAGCGTTTCACATTCAGTACATTTACGATGATATATATTTTTGTATAAAACACATAAATGATTGCTGTGGGCAAAATACCAGGAACTGGACATGACATGCCCCTAAACGTAATGTGATTTGTGCCCTGTCCACGTGTTGGTTGTGTTCTACAGACTGTTCCCAAGAACATAGCCTGGTACAGATATGGCAAATGTCCGAGGCATCTATTAAGCCCAACAGCAAAACTGTGTATCTGGGGTTTTTTAATATGCATGTACAACGCATATGAGTAAAGAGGTACTCCTCTGCGGAATCACGGCACTATATTAATTTTGATTGATTAGATTAGATGATTAGTCTGGCAAATAGAAAGAATATTAGGTAAGTGGACACCTATTAAATGTAATAAACCTAAGAAAAGTTGCCTGACGACTATAGTCATCACAAATAGTTGACGAATAATTGACGAGTGACATTGGCGTAGTCGTGAGTATCGGGTACTGTTGGGTCCGTCTTGTCGAATTGAGGCTTCACTTGCAATTAAATGTCGACTTCACTCGCAATCCATCGTGGAAAAGATAACTACCGACGTCTTCAGCCTGACCAGCATTACCCAACAAAGATAATGGCCGTTATGTCATTGTGACAGGTACATACCATATTGTGTATAGAACGGCAGTGTACAGGGAGGCAGGAACCCTCACAGATATACTTATGTCACGTTGTAAGTTGGACCATTTTAGGTGGATGTAACGGAAGAGGTCAAATTGTTAGTACTTACCGCCAGTGTGAAATGTATCTTGTAGCTCTCACTGTTGACTTTATGGAATCCAGAATGCGTATATCATGCGTCCTCATATTGGCAACCATAAGTATCCAGTGGTGACTAGTGCAGATCGACAGAAGGACCTAGTGGTATTCTGCAAGTGGTACCTATATCGAAGTCAAAACTCATTACTGTCAGAGCATTTATTTATCACCTTTATATAACCTCAGGTGAATTTCATAACTGCAAAAAGTTACATGTAAAACGACGACATATGCCAGATGATACTTACCTGATTGAAAAAAAACAGAACGTTGAGCAGAAAACTGTTTCTTTTAATACACCAAGACTATGTCAAGTTATCCATTCTCCGTTAAATTGCAACATGATTTGAATGCCGATAGCGTTGACAGACATAACAAGGACAGTTCATGCTTCTCTAATTGTCATACTTAAAACAAAGTTACGTGAACGTTCTTGACATTTGAATAGATGTAATCATTTTGCTGACTCTCCAATAGTTGGAGTATAAATATCAAATCGTCCCATAGTTTTCCTAGAATGATTACCCTCCCATAGTTCAAGAAGAGCCATGACCCTCCCATAATACAGCAGGATTTGCACAAAATTATGTTGTGACAAATTCCCGGACGACCTTACACCAGGAAATGCGTTTTATGTTCTCAACTGTCTTAATAAATAACAATAGATTATGTCATGGCCGGTATAACGTTTATTCTCAACTCAGAATGTCAGCGACAAGACAACACCGTCCCTCAGAACAAGTTTCAAATCACGTTCCTTTTCCGAAGCAGTGCCGTCATCACTCTTGTTGGTGGTGGTCAAAACTGGTGCAGCTGTTGGTGACGGTGCCGTGTCTGTCTCAGTAGGCTTGCTGACTGTCGATAGAGCCGCGCATGTACTTTTACTGGACTTCCTCTGAATGACACCATCTACGCGGGCTTCCATCTCTGCTGAGGTCCTCTACAATAAAGGAATGAATTATAGGTTATGGAAATAGTTCCCTTGAGATTTTTCTTATGCGCACACTGAACGATTTTCATTCTTTATATTTCGGAAAAGCAAACAATACAAACAACATTCAAATGTATCAGCAAGCCATGCCTTGTAGCTTCAGATTGCCAGAGATTTGTGTCCTGTCCTCTCAGCTATCAGCTGCTCGTCTAGGCCAGAATCATAGAGACGTGTTACTGTAGTCGCCCTCAGTGAATGATTTGAATAAAATCCACCAAATCCTGCCATTTTACACAGTCGTCCGACAGTGCCTCTCAAAGGGTGCAACCCAACCGGAATATCTGCATACCACGCATCTCTTCGAATAAATTTCAGAGGCCTCAAGTAAAATGCGGTGCACTTTCCGTCTTTAGGTCTTAAAATAGGATCAATTTTCAAATGTAATTACCATAAACACACGTTTCCAAAGTGTGAAGGGAGGGAGTTTAGTTTTACGCCGCACTCAGCAATATTCCAGCTATATGGCGGCGGTCTGTAAATAATCGAGTCTGGACCAGACAATCCAGTGATCAACAACATGAGTATCGATCTGCGCAATTGGGAACCGATGACATGTGCCAACCAAGTCAGCGAGCCGGACCATCCGATCCCGTTGGTCTCTTACGACAAGCTGAGTCGCCCTTTATCGCAAGCATGGGTTTCTGAAGGCCTATTCTACCCCGGGACCTTCACGGGTCTCCAAAGAGTGAAACATAGTATAGTTAAAGTGATTAATGATACTGTCCCTTGCATAGATTTAAGCATCTCATTTTAATTATGCGTTAGTGAGTGAGTCTACTTTTACGTCGCACTCAACAATATTGTAGCGTCATGGCGGCGGTCTGTGAATAATCGAGTCTGGACAAACAAGTGATCAGTAACATGAGCAATTGGAATTAATATACGATTATGTGTGTCAAACAAGTCAGCGAACCTGAACACTCGACCCGTTAGTCGCTTCTTACTAGCAAACAAGGATAAGATGGACTGGAGCAGAAAGAGTTTTACGAGAAGCATGCGCTGTATACGGCAATGACTAAACCCATTTGGTTTGTAAAAGGTAGAGCAGATGAAACTAATTCTGCGCGTAGCTCATAAGACTCCGACGTCTGTACAAACTATGAAGATATATCAGGAAGCATATTTTCCTGCCAAATCCATTGATAACTCACCTGAGTGACACGTATTTTTCATAAAGCTGGACAAGGCATCTGTCTGGACGCACTAAATTCTGGGAGACGTAGACACATTTTCTTTGACACTTTCGATGTTTTAAGCCACCTCTTTTGGTTTTCGATACATCCTCCATGTATCTGAGACGTTTTGACCCATCTACACCTACTGTTATTTCGAACTGTGAGTTTGGACCCGTTCTGAGATACCTATGCTCATCGCCTTCTCTAGGAGCACAATTGAGGCCAATGAGGTACATCACTGTATCTAATAGCTGTTGCGGACTGTGCTCCCCTAAGATCTCCTTCTCCCACGTACAACACGTCCTCCTTATCTACACTGATCACTTCAGCCTGTCTTTTCTCTATTCCAATTCCGTGTCCAGCCAGCGACTTCATTCTTGCATCTAACAAAGACCTTAATCCCTGAAAGGAGTAAGACTCGAAAAGGTTTAAATGCGTCCATTTCTTCTGATGTAATACTGCAGAGAAGAGACAATTTCGTAAAGCGTATTTCCACGATATTCCTCGCCCTTCTGATTTCTGACCTCAGCTATGAAAAACATCAAGTTTTATTTAGTTCACATTCCTTCTGAGCCAGTGGCATAATGCCAGGGTTTAAATCCATATCCTCTCTCCTACCCCTCTTACGCCGTTCTCTCACCCACACTTGATACAAACGAAGTGCCCACTTACTCTTGCTTTCAGTATTCGATGAATATGCTGAGTCGCACAATTTCTTAATGTCAAAATCTGATGCTGGCTGGCCAAACCTTGCTGAATTAAAATCTACGCTATGTTCTGGAGTTTCAGGTGTCGGGGGTTCTTTTCACGTCACTTGCGGGGGAGGGTTACAGGGCAACATATTAAAAAGGTTGGATTCAATTTCTTGGCTTGCTTTGTACAAATCAGTATCAGAACCAGAAGAAAAAGCTTCAAGATCAACCAGTTCACATTTTCCCGCATCAAAGTTTGGAAGTGCATTATAATCACAATCAGAATTTAATAACATCTCAAAATCTGAATTAACGTCAACCTCAAAAGTGTCTGTGAAACTGTGTTGTGTAACAAACACGTCGATGTCGGAATCACTCATACTGCATAATCCTACCGAGTCCCACGATGTTCACTGATGTACGTGTCATGATGTACGTGAATATATAACCACCGCCCTCCCATAGTTGAGCACGTTTATTTGCGTGTTTTAACGACACTTTTGGTCATGGCCATGTACAGCTAGAACAGTCCTCCATTAGTTTGGCTCGTGAACCTCGCTATTATTTTCGCACGTGAAACTTGTCTCGGCCTAACGGCCTCGAACAAGCTTCACGTGCGAAAATAATAGCGAGGTTTCGGACATTCTCCTATACATAATGCCATACA